>NW_019214455.1:0-166139 GCF_002532875.2 Varroa jacobsoni
ACTAAACGGCTGTGTTAATCAAAGGACCATTTTTATATACCGACTCCAGTGAAAAATTGTTTATCAGAAGCTGAACCGTACGCCGAAAAAGTCCAAATGTTGACTCGGTACCTTATTCTGTTAAAGCAGTATTTTCGCTAAAGGCAGTAGCTAGGTAGGGTTTGGCTACAAAAAAATTCGCTTGTCAATAATTTAACAAATCTTTAGATATTTTTCTCAATGAATTTTCTTATTCACGAAAATGACGTACTTTTTATAAGATAATTGGATGTGTCTAGTCACTACACACATAGCTAAAGCACGACAACGCAATGTTGGTACCTCTCTATTCCGTTGATAATAAAGCCGAAAATATATGGAGTAGCTAACATGACACACAAAAGAAACAGTGTCGATAGAAAAATTTAACTTCACTAGTCAGGTATTGACTGAGGGGTACTGTCCTATAGAGATAGGACTTCACAGTAGCTGAAACAGTACCGAAGTATGATTCCTACATGAAGGGGTAGCTAGTGGAGCTTTTTCTTACTTCAGTTCAACCTCTTGGGATCCATAAGTCAAGCTATAAGGAAAATTTCTATGTCAAAATGTTCACCTACATACCAAGTACAGCTGGCAGTTGTCTTTTTTTTTAGCAACAAGGAACATAGGTGTATTTTGTTGTGATATGGATTTTCAATACTGTACATTCAACACTACCAGTGTTTAAAGATTCGTCCTTCATTTACCTCACGCATGTTTCGAAAGTACTATCTAACTGGCTGCTGTGACCTCCGGCGGGCGTACGGTCTTCACTTATTATACACATAATGCTTGAATTACTACGCTGGTCAACAGAAAGGGACATGGCTAGCTTAACTGAGTTGAAATCATTACCTTTTTTTTTTTTTTTTTATGTCACGGGCCTTTACGTTGTCTTTTTCGTTGTACTTCTTAATAAGACAATGTTACGTTGTCCACATCGTGTTTTCTTTTGCTGGTTGCTATCAACTAATAGCAATGGAGATTCCTGGCTAACGAATCGAGCTGGAATCGTTCGCTGCGCTCATGCTCATTATGAGCGTCGTATCTTGATGTGCTCAATATGTTAATCCCATCGCTGGCGGAGTCTTTGTACCTGCTGACAGATGTCAAAGCTAACAACAGCCACTGTGACCATCACTACCAGCCCTCGGCACGCCCAATCCCCTTTGCAATTCGGATCCTAGTACCATGGCTGGCCAGGCCCTGATCCTGTGCTCCAGAAATCCTTCTTTCAGCTCAGTCTGCTCTAGTTGTGGTCCGTTCGTAGCGCGTTTTGTCGTGTGCCGTTGTTTTTTTTTCTCGAAATGGGCTGAAATAGCGACGGAAGAAAGATAGAGCAATAAAGCGAAAAAAAGAGGAAGGTGGTAAAGCTATTAGCTGTTCGTTGGTATCCATTTACTCCTGGGTGTCATCCTGTGACTCTGTTCTGAATCGCCTAACCGATGCCGTCGTTGTCCTGGGAGGCCCATCGTATAAAATCCTTTTTATGTCCTTTTCTTGCTTTCCATTCGCATAGCTTCTTTCTTCCTTAGCCGACCGGTTCGTCGATTTGCCTCGTATTTTTTACGCGGATAAAAACGGGGGATAATCCGATTCAACGGACGAACAAGCCATGTGACTGCGGATAGCCGACCAAATCCTTGTTCTTCTCAGGACCCTTCCCCTATTCCAGCCAAGCCCAGTTGAGGCATTCGATGAAGCCTGTGCTGCGCTGGTCGCCGACTGCCCATTCTTTGCAGTCCCTGCCTCTCTATTTCCCGGCAGTGTCTTCACTGTATTTCTTCTTTCAACGTCGTTTCTGTATTTCTTCTTAGGATCGTTGTCGCATAGCCATTGTCATTGGATTTTGCTGGATGAGCGGGAAATGGCGAATTGTAGGTTGGGTTGTGAGGATTCTCTGCGCTCGCTTTGTCACAACGCCTGTTCAAGAGGTCTGTTCCATGTTTTCTTAGCTACTAGTCGTCGTTTGGTCTGGTGAGTTTTTTTTTTTATCTTTTCGGCCTCACACATGGCGCACCGACTGGGTACGCATTCCCGCTTTACCCCAGGGTCCTCTTGCACATGGATGACATTGTCTTCTTGTCGATATCCTCTGTTTTCCTCCTTTCGTGCTTTTCTACCCGTAGGTTCCGTCATGGTCTGTGTGTCCATCACGAAATTCCATGACCTCTGTTAACTGGTCCTGCGTACAGCCAGTATCAGTATGACATCAGACAACCATGTCGTGACACCTATTTCTTTGCAGCGGTGGTGGCGCTGGCTGAGTTTGCTGCAGCAGCAGTGGTACCATTGTTTGTTCGTTTTGCGTCTTGCGCGGTTCCGCACCTCTCCTCCCGGGATATAGCAGGTTGGGGCTTAGCTTCTTTAGCCACACCCTCGCCGGCGTTGTTCTATATCTAGCGGCCTCCACCGTCGTTGTCGCTGCGGTTGTTACTGTTATCGTTAAATGAGCAGAATAACTTTTCGACGTTCTATTTGGCCTAACTGGTCGAAGTGCTGGTAGCCCAGATGCTACCAGTCCTCTTCTAGTCCAAACGGACTAAAGTAGGATTCTTTTAATAGCGGCCAATTTCAACTGTCCTATCCCTTCCCACCCTGTGGCAATATCATCTACATTTTCTTTTACGCTACCGTTCATCTGAGTGCTGGTTAGTGGCCAGAAGGACCACTATAGCAGTTTTATTTCCCCCTTTTCTTGTCCGGCACCATCGCCGCCAGCATCTCGTGTCTGTTGCCACTGTCACCCCAAATATATTTTACCCTCAGTGCTCCCATCAAATACATTAGCACTAGGAATCTTCGCCTCTTCGAATAGGATCGGATTGGAAACGCTTCATCTGACTTAGAAAACCTATACATACATATATATATATATATATATATATGTTTGTCCACACTGTCTTATATGGCAAAAAAGGCCTTATTTGATTAGTTCTGGAGATAACACATCGATTACAAAGCGGTTAATTGAGTTAAGAATAAATGAAGATATAAATCATATGGCCTTTACATGAGACAGCAGTCTCACCAACTTAAACAAAGTCAATATTAAGATTGCTACATGTGATCGGTAAGAATGCGAGCTTTTAATTAAAGTGACTGTCCACATATGATGATTCAGGGTCTCCATTATGCAGTACAAAGGCGTAAGGGCAATGTAAAAAATTTGATAACATGCCGTTTTTGGTGATGCATGATGAACGCTTATTTATGTTGTCCTGTGTCTAATAATAAATTTACCATCGATAAAAAAACAATAAAAGGGTTGGCCTCCCTTTTATAGAGGCGAATGAACAATTTCTAGTTTCGAATGCACTGCACTCACTTGAGTCTGGCGACCCGAGTTGTAGGCATCAGTGATTAAAATAGACGAACTTTACTCGCTACGTGTCGACTTTGACCATCGCTCAACCTATTTTTGACAGAGTTATGAGGCAGTAGTGTGTCTCAACATTACGATGGCCTGGTCCAGTCAAGGCCTGATCAGCGTTGAGCTGTTTCCACCATAAGCTGGAATTGGCCTTTATTCTTCACCTTTGTCTTAGCAGCAGTAGAAGGAGTGATGTTGGGAGTAACTGCGACGCCCAAATACAACGATATCTTTCGCTCAATGAAAGTACAGCTTTGCCTTCTGGTAAGATATCGACGCCCTTCATCGACCTAACTGCCGCTTCCCCTCTACCAGCCTACTCGCTTGCAGTCTACCTACACGAACAGCAGAAGAATTTCGCTTTCCAATCATTTCTATCTGTGCTGCTGGCAAATGAGTTTCGTTTGATATCCTTGGGGTCTGTCCCAGAAGGTCTCAGAAGAGGCTTGGACTCAGTCATTATCTTCCGTTGCTTTTCCGTCGTACTTGGCTCCGCCAAGCCAGGAAGACAGCTAGCTAGGAAACCCTCTAACTCGCACCTCCACTCTGTGTCTGCCCTCTACCTGGCCGCCTTAGCCCGTGCTTATATAGATCAGTGGTTCTGCCTTACCGCCTCAATTTTCGCCATGAGTTCTGTTTCTATGGGGTCTTTTGCCGTACTGTTTCTGTGGCTATCACCACCGCTGCTAGTGCTACGTAGACTACTGGCTGCATGCGTTCGCTGCAGCTTTGCTATACTTGGTTCTACTAAGATAGGCAAGCGACAAGCCAAAACCCGTCTTGATAACCGCCTACTTACCGCTTACCATAACGCGAACTGCCAGTGCGGTAGCACAATTGTGTCCGGTTATGCTCTTGAATCTCGTTTATAAGGACCAATGAAAAGGAGAAAGGAACTACCAGACAGAAGCTACTGCAGCCGCTACAGTGTACCAGACGCAGACGCTCGATTATTGCACATTGTCTCTTTCTCACTGGCCTTCCTTTTTCGACTACATGTAGGCGCTCCTTCTGGTCTGTTCAGATAATTCGCCGCCGACGTCATCGGGGGATCCAGCGGCAGCAGCAGAAGCCAGGGCTAAGGCCTGAGTTGAAAACTTACAGCAGACGACCCGCGCTACTTTCTTTACTCAGCATTTCAATAATCTCTGACGATTAGTTCTTTGCTTGTCCATCCGTCCCTATGTTTTAGTTGGTTATCTGCCTGCTCTATTCCACCCGCTGTTCGTATCAATGCAAGTACTGTGACTTGTATTACGGTCTTTCTAGCGGCTTTCTGTCCCTGTTTCCTCCTGCGACGTGCTAGGACGGGCACTGGCTTTTATCAAAGCGTATGCTGCTGACAGCATCCACCAATTATAGTATGCTTGCCTTTATCTGTATATCGATCGGCCCGTCTCCGTTTCTCATCTTATCTTTATATATGTCACTCTCAGATCGCCAGAGACAATAGACGATTGATCGTCACCGAGGTGTAACAATTCCAATGCTTCATTAAGCCGTGCTCAGCCAATACTATTAAAGGGAAAAATACGATTCCACAGTAATGCAAAGCAAATGTATTTCTTTAATATTGATTCTAAACGAATAATTACACACTTTATTTCTCTTATAAACTGTGCCGATGTACCAGGGATTTTGGGAGGCGGGCGTACGTGTTTTGCTCCTTTCTTGTAGGTTGGCCTCGACGAATGTATATAATAAAAAAAAAAACACATGTTTAGAAGGACTCTTTTTTATGTTTGTATTTTAAGAATTATTTGGCAACGCTGCTTAAAACCATCGACCATCTTTTCAATTTTACGTTTGCAGTTCATTTATGTGTACGGTCGAATATTGCTATGCTGCTCAACATTGTCCCGAGGATGGCTGATGAATAAATGTCATTGATAGAACTGACCTTGCACCTTGCCGGGCTAGCTATACACAAGTGCCCGCCACCGCATCTTACCATTGACAAGCTAGGTTAGATATAAACAAGATAGATTCTCTGTACAGTTGTATCACAATATGGCATGAGTATGACTAAGTTTGATAAAATCCAGCCAACAAAACGTACTGTTATACAATATTTTACTAGATGTTACATATTGCCAAGGCAACAATGTATATCAAACTAGATGAGACTTTAAAAACAAGAGTCTTAATTGTGCAATGACTGTGAAACAGACGAGGTCGATACGGTGGTTTATTTTCATTTTAGATCTATTCAGGTACGATTCAAACAGCTAGTAATATATATATATATATATATATAGCTAATATTCCAGACTACAGTGTAGTAAATCGAAAACATATCACTAGTCCTAAGTGTGTGTCCGCGAAGGTCTTCTAGCCAAGGCAGGAGATTAACAAAGCTACCATTTAACCTAAAAGAAGTTTTTATACAGATTTTACGGCCGGTTATGTTGGGACACTATACTAACGCAAACACACAATTGCTATCCGTTATGTTTTTCACTCGCCTCGAAAAATAACGGATTTTATTACAACGCAACTAAGAGCTACCTGCGATAAAGCAATGGCAACATCATCACTCGTGGTACCCGTGTACCTTGAAAAACCTACCGTTTTACCGTAGCTAGCGTGCTGCAAAAAGTCTTTCGCAATGTTCACGTGCGCTGCGATGCCCCTATCTACATTCTATCTTGCGACTACGGTAAGTCGATCTATCGAGACTCTTGTGCATTTCCTGCAGTCTACGCTCGGCCGTACCCCATTGACGTGAAACGTCCTCACTTTTCAGTCTCGGCGTAAGTGACCCGCAAATGACTCTCATCAGCGATGGCGACGCAGGGAAGCAAAGTTCGATCTTTTCCTCTTCCTCTCACGAAGTTGAGCATCCCAGCAACCGACCAACAAACGAAGTCGTGCGAGGAAAGCGTCAGTTCATCGCATTCACCACTTTACCTCTCGAATCGCTTGCAAATTCTTCCAATGGCTATCGTTATCTCTGCAGAAGAGAACTAACTGCCCCCTTCCTCAGTCAATGTTACCACAGAGTTTCGACTGTACGATTGCTTACAGCGTTATGAAACCCCTTATTCACCAGCTGCTTTCATTTGGCACGCTTCGTGCGACAGTTCGTCGTATCATCGGTTCACTACGCGTTAGTCATGCGGCTCACTTAAAGTTGGGGGTGACGACTCCGTCAGCATTCCCACTAGTCCCCCCGATAGCGGAAGGATGCAGAATAGGAAACGTATCACGTTTGTGGGACTCGCAACTTTGATCTTGTCTCGCCAATTCGCTTTCATTGACACGTGCGCGCATGGACCATTCGACAAGAACAGATTCACCTATCAGCGATGCACCCACAATTACTGTTTGTGTGACGTGTTACCTATGTCGCAATATAGCCCCCAAATGTATTCGATCACCTTATTACCCCAGACATGTTTGCCTAAGTGATTAACAGGAAGATTTAATTAGAAGTAAAACATATCGGCCTCTAGTAAGCAGTTATTATACACTGAAACAAATCCGTTCACTTTGATACGTTCGCACAGGCGTTTTGGTTGATTGACTGATCATTTTTTTCCCCAGTGTGGCACACAGCTCAAATCGTAGGGAAAAGGCAACTAAAGTTTTACGGCTGCGCGACGAAAGTTATTATCGTTTTAAACTAAATAAACGACTAAGTACAATGTCGAAAATGCTCGCTTAATTTGCGTTTGTCATATAGTGGCAAAGTACTAGAGTCGTCTGCTTGATCGCAGACCACAGACCGACCTTTCATCGGGTTTTCTTGCAGACGAAGTTAGCCTTGGCCACATGACAGAGCATCCAGCAATACTAGAAAAACTATCTGTTAAGGTTTTCGAATTCCTGAACAAAGTAAACTTGCCTTCCTAATACAAGTCCTGGGTCTTCACTCTGCACCCGTCCAGGAAACCGACTGGTCTACTTGTTTGCAGATAGATCGACCTTTGCTGCCATATGACTTGCCGAAATACTTGTGTTTTAGCATTTATCTTTGTGATTCGTCCTGTGTATCAACCACTAGGTAAAGAAATTGCACCGAGCAGCTGGTATACTTCCGCCGTCTCTTTGTACGTATGAGACATTATTTTAATAAACGAGGCCGAATACTTTTTAAGTCTCTCTTTGAATAAATGTATGGCTCGCTATATAAAATCTGTATAATTTTTGTTTAGATTTAGTGAATTGTTTTTAATGTACGATTGTTTTAGCGGTACTCCTGAACAGATATATACGTAATGCATAACTTCAGTGCATTTATGATCTTGGCAGAAATCGTAGTACGTTTATAAGTTCGGTAGAAAATCAATAAACATGAATAATTTACTGCTGCGAGTTTTTGAAGAGGCGCGTCTTATTATTCGTTTTTTTTTCATCTATGAATTTTTCTATCGGAAGGCCAACGAGGTCTAGCAATTGTCATTTAAAAACTTGGTCAATCCGTTAGGGCTCCTGGTGGCGGGATACTATGCGTGCAGGATTGTATCGAAAGGCTCACGATTACAACTACTTTTTGTATACATATTTCCTTTTTGACTTTATGTATTCTAGGTATTATTTACCGTGCCGTACGTATAAACGATCCACAAAACATACTACGAAAAATAGTACTCTGCTCAGCGTAAATTTTATATCTTCCCCATCCTACGTGTTAGTAAGTACGCATTTCTGCGGTTTCCTTGTACAGACTGTACTGACGATGTGGATGTTAGTCTGACTTCGTGGGTGTGGTCCTAGCTCTTGTCAATATCAGACCCGCCTGGCTTGAAGGTGCACTGCCGACCATTTTGCTAGAGCGTGTTAGGGGAACCAGCTAGCAGGAAAGGTTGAGGATTGGCGTAGGTTTTTGGGTCGGAAAAGAATGTGCGCAAACTTGACAACGGCTGAGTCCCATTGGTCCCTTGTCGGGTTAGTGGACAAATGAAACTCAACGTTGTGGAAGTGTCGGTTGTTTCGTAGCTTTGCCTGTACCTTAAAAGTCCAACCTTCGTCGGTTTTATGGAGTGGTACTCGACGCCAGATGGTAACCGCTCACCGCGTCACAGCCAGAACCACCAGCACCCCCACACTGCGGGAGTGCCTGCAAGAATGGTTTGCTAGAAAGCCTAAATCCCCATTGTATGTAGCCCTCGCCACACACGTCTAGTTCGTGGTGCCCCTCCTGCCTTTCCTCCTATTTCCCGAAGTCCAATTTCTCTCCGACGGGGCTCGGCCTCTCTACCCGCCCAACTGGATGAGGGTCGTTTGCTGACTGCTCAATTCGTGTCGTTAGAGGCATTTCAGCTAAAGTTAGATATCGATGCTACATCGACTGACACACCTTAGACAAGCTTTGGCTCTTTGTAATGAACGATAAAAAATGTTATGTATTCTTAACGCATGTGTGCTTTTGTATATACATAATATTATGTTCGACAGCTGTCTCTAAACGATTCATTCACCTAGGCATCGGCGTGCGTTGGTGGCCTAGAAATGTTCACAGGCTTTTGGTAACGGCTGTATTTACGTCTTCTGCGTCAACAGCAGTTGGAGTGGTTGCTACCACTGTTTTTGTGAGGTATACCATTTTGTGAAATAGCCTATACAAAGATGATGCGGAAAACAAGCTGAGAGGATGAAGAAAAATCACCACCAATGGCCGCCATTGTGATCGTAGATCGAACTTCAAAAGCCTGGAAAGAAAAAAACGTGTTTTAACAAACAAAGCAGGGTTCGACGACGCTTTGTTTTCCAGTAGTCGGCGAACGCCAAAAGCGATCTTTTTGAAACTCCCTCACTAAAAACGCTTTGTGGTTTCCCGCTTATCGATCTTATTGAGACAACCTGCCCACCAATCAGTAGTTTCTTTGTCACTGTGTAGGCAAAAGCCGAAAATGCTGCAATCTTGTTCTAACGTTATAGAGAAGTTAACTGTTTATTTTAGTGCTGGTGATTACTAAGGACACAAAATAGGGAACTTTAGAAAAAGAAGATTAACTTATTAGCATTAGATCTACACATATGTATTCACTAATGTTTTAATAACCAACACATGGCCTCTATTCTTTTTATCGATATTATTTGTATCTTGACCTGTCCTTGAAAATATCTGACCTATTCTTTTTCGCCAGAGTAACCACGGTATCGTAGAATTGAAAAGTTTAGGTGAAAGGTCACACGCGCATTCTTGATTTGAGATGGACTCACCCACCAACCGGCCATTCCTGATATACAACTTCCTGTTCAGGCTTAGTAGACACCGGGTGTATATAGGGGGGATCCATCAGTGTCTAAAAATCGGTATCGTTGAGTGTGTTGAGTACATACTCGGCATGGCGTAGGTCTATCAGCTACTGATGCAAGACTGCTCGTATGTATGTCGGAGCCAAAGCTAATTTTCGAGCAAAATCGAAAGCTAGTAGTCCCAAAAACCCAAATCAGCTGCCCGGATCCGGATGTCGAACAGAGCTGCCAGCTTCCCCGGGTAATCAATGTGCTATTGCACTGCTGCTGTGGCTGTTTTTGCTTAAGGTGTTTTTATCTTCTCGAACGCTGACCTTTCCCCATTTCAAATGTTTTCAGTATGCCATTATATTGGCGTTGATTTTGGCTGGTATTCAAGTTGACGCTGAGTAAAGTGGGTATTATTCCGACGGAGAGTATTTGTCCTGACTCCTTCCTCATTAACACATTTCGCTGCTTCTCGCTAGTCCATTTGTGCTCATTCATGTTTCGCTCGCGCTATTAGGCAGGCCCTGGCCTGGCCAGCAACGGATAATGAACTAACGACTGAATGAGCATCATCTTAGAATGAAATGAATCACTCCTTAGACTTAACTGCCAATATCAGCGATACTTTATTTCCGTCCTGTTGGTATTGCGTGGCTTTTTTTTCGAATATAAACCGTGGTTGCAGAGGTCGGGCAATCCGCCTCAAGGTGACCCTTTCCATTGCCATCGCCTATCTAACTCGGTATCATCACAAACATGTATAAATAAACAGCTCATTGTCACTGGTTCTGTTACATTGTATAAAGTACAACAAAGTTTAATTTTTTCTCATGATTATATTTTTTAAGCAGCAACAAGAAATGATCCGTGGTTCTTTTGTGAGTTATATACTATTGCCAGCCTGCTCATTTACTGTTATCCGTCTGGTATCATTTTGCTTGAGCGATATTCTGTCCTCCTTCATTCATTTTTTCGGCCCTTCCGAGTTTAACATTACGCCCGCCCGACGCTTTCATGAACTGGCCGGTTCCGTCGGTTTTCCGTGATTCACGATTCTCCGCCTAACTAACACAGCACGTACGAAAACAGGGTAGTAGATTCTGTAGCAACTTTTTCTTGACGATTTCCTATTTTGGTCAGGCCGAAATGCTTCACGGCATGACTAGCCGCGATGCACGGGCTAGTGATTTGCAAGCAGTGCTGTAAGATATTGTCCTGTCAAGAAAGAGAACGTAATGCTGGAAGCCACCATTCCCGAAAGCGAACTAAGCAAGTTATAGTAGAGCGAGGTTCCTGTCGTTGCCGGCCAAATAGCTAAAACAGGGGACCCACAAACAGCCGCTAAAGGACGAACAATAGTAGTCAAAGAATAGCGACAACAGATGATAAACGGCATAGGCATGATGCTTTAACGTACATACAGCGTAACGCAAAAGTCTTTGAGAGTTTTCAAAAAAGTTGTCTAAAAGTTCCTGCCGTTCCATAATTCTTATTTGCTACATTTTACTGCCCTGCTACATGCACGTATGCAGAATGGAAACTCTTTGATTATTAAGTAACTCTGTTGTAAACTGCCAAGAATTTTTTTCTTTTGCCCTGTATAGCGAACGCCGACATTTTGGCACACATCGCCTGGAATAAACCTGGTCGTGGCAAGGTTAGATTGAAGTAAAGGTATCCTCACAAGCCGCTGTAATTACTCATAGTTCTGCCGACATGATCAACAAAATTTAGATAAGCAAGTTGCCCAGCATTTGTAAATCCTGAACGCTAATATCCGATACTATGTAAAAGCGATAAACCTAAGTTGTAAGTATATGGTAAGTATTATAATTGAACTGCCATAGATGATTGATTTTTTCGCGTAATCTACAAGATTCTTGTTAAGGTTTTCGTCGATTCCTAACAACGGATTAGGCTTATTAAGATTTGTATAATAGTAGGACTATTATTTCTTGCTTGGTTAGCCAAAATTACTCCTTAAAAACTCTGGAAAATTATGATCAATTATAGGATAGCGAATGAGTAATACATCAAGGGAGAAAAATACGTGTGAGCAAAACTTTGACGAACTCGTCGGTGAATAGATAACACTATGCTAGTACAAGTTATTCATTTAATGTTATTACAATAAAAGTAATTTTATCAATATTAGTAATTATCGAACGGGCAGATATTAGGACAACGCTCGTTACATTTTTTGTTTCGACGAGTCAAATAAAAACTTAAAATATTAAGTGATTACGAATCAAAGTGGCTCGATATAACCGACTGTATAGAAAAAAAAAAAGGCCATAATTATCACCCTTTATGTCTGAAGTTCGTTTGCCCACTTTGCTTGCCCGGTTGGTATTAGACTGGTGCTAAATAAAAGATCTGGGCCTTAGTTCTACACAGGCACGTTCAGAGCTTCGGTCAGGATAGAAAGCTTCTAAACGGCCTAATTTCAAAGCTGGGCAATGAAACCTTCCATCCTTTCAGCTTTTGATTATCTGACTAATTATATATATATATTTTTTTAATTCACGACCTTAGAGTAGCTATTAGAAGACAGACAAGGCCCTTTCCCACATGCAAAGGTCCTCACTTCCTTAGTCAAGGTAGTATTCATTACGGAATCGCGTAATCCTCGAAATTATTTTCCTAGAGTGATTTTCGAATAGGTTTGAATGTTTAAGGCCAGTCTTAATGTAAACGTTTCAAGGCATCATTGTCATTCACTGATGTCTATCACTCCTCACTGATTAACCTCAAACATTTTATATTACATTGCGTAGATCGTCCATTAATTCATGTTAACCTAGCTTGTTTGCTTACAATTGTATCCCTTAGTGCTTACAACCTAGGCGAAGGAACGACCGACTGTTGAAAACAATAATGATATTCACAGCCCCGGGACGTGACGATGCCGCTGATGATGATGACCAAAAATTGTGACAATGGTCAAGATTAAGGTACCGTCAAATATGTATATATATTAAATCCTAAAATCTATATATTTAGAATCAATGGAAAATATTCACTTCTGTCAGAATGGGAAGTACTTACTATTCCCTGACGTTCCACTATTACTTTTACTAGTTGCCCTGTTATCATTCGTGTTATCGTCCTACTTCCGGTATCCACAACGGTTAAGCCGAATCCAGTCCGAACGAAATGCAGCTAGGAACTATGTAGAAGAATGAACAGATCCATCACTTACATTTCTTGACGCATGTACCCCTTGTCTTTCCTCCTCCCCAATGTTAAACCCAATTCGTCTGCTCGCAACGCCAATTTGCTTTTCTTCAACCTTACCCGGTAGCACGACCTGCACTTCCCCTTTTCCTTGCTATTTTCCCGTCGTAGTCGTCACTTCGTGAATGCTACCATTATTATTGCTGTTTTGTATATAAATAGAACTACTGTTGGGATGGCTTTAATCAGTAGTGCACCATGTTCTCAGTGTGTTTGCTTGTGGCTCGCAATAGGCTATCCCTGTGCTTAGGATCGGGGTAAGTTCTTCCCGCGTAACGTATCGCCTTCGTGGGCCGTTACTACAATGGATAGCGGGCCGGTAGCCGACTAGTGGAAGCGGTAAGCCGAAACACCTCTTAGCTGATGAGATGATGGCAATCCGTCTCCTTCTCCTACCTATCGTTAGCAATACATATATTGTATTCGTTATCGCCATCAGTGCATACACTCACGTGCTACAGATACACGACATTGTACAGACACATAAAGCAATAACGAGACTTTCGGTCGCTTGGCTCTGCCTCAATTTTAGACTTGCGCTACGAAACTCTTCGATTTGCATTGGGCTACATAAGTCTATAGTTAACAATCGCTCCGGACTAGCCGCCGTTCAGGGCCTATATTAAGAGAATACATTTTAAGGACGAAGTTGGGTCTATGACGAGGAGTTTGAAACGAGGTGTACATAGCATTTTGAAATATTGCGATTCTAATGTCCTAGTCGGTCACGATATACGGACTGTCTGGCTATACGTCTTGTTGCATGCGAAACTGGTTCGGATCTTCATTTTAGTGTGAAATTTCACCTATTTGAGCCAGGTGTAATAAGTGGGAAATTGCGTACATCGTTTTGCGTTCGTCTAAGGAAGCCGGTATTTCTGTAGCGTAAATCAGCGTAAAACAATTGCGTAAACCAATAAATTGTCTCATTTTTGAGAACGTTGCTTATGAGAAGACTTATTATTATTTTGACACATATTTTTGAAGATAGTACAAAGTTCGACAATGACTGTATGTGATTGGTAAATATAAACAGCTGCCTATCTGGTTTCTTGGCCTTTTTCGTATACCGCCAGTTTTGCCCTACATTCGTGCATGACGACAACCTCCACATGCTCCACATCTAGGTCATAATCATAATCTCCGAAGAAGATAATGAATGTCGCTGTTTTTGTCTAGCATGTGATAGACGGCGATCGGTTTCCAGAGACTATCGAGCGGCTAATAACGAGCGGAGGATGCCATTCCCCAAAGAGAGAAAAGGGGAGATCGGCGAAAAGGAACCTCGCCGAACTGCCTTTCAGGCGACGAAAACAAGCCGTTTGAACGGCCGGTAACTAGTCCTAGCTGACTGCAAGGCTGCTCGCGTCGTCATCGTTCTAGCGTGAAGTAATTGCTACCGGTCACTACCGCAACGCATTAGCTCGTTCGATAGTTAATTCTTCGATTATGCAGCAGGAATGTGTTGTTTATTGTTTGGGCCAGCGTTCCTGTGGTGTGACTGTATGACGTTTGTTTAACTATCCAATTGATAGCGCGGCTTCTTCGCGTCTTCCACTGCTGAATTCCGTTTCTCCATTGTGTTAAGTAAAAAGTGGGACACATTAACTAAGTTGGCGGTGGGGGGCGCGTAACAGAGGCCGTCGGACGGGTGCGCAACTGGCTGCGCTGGCCGAATAAAGACGCGGTGGTAGTGATGGTCATAGTAATGTCGGTTGGACTACAGAGGTCGGGGTTGTAGAATCGCATGAAGACTCTTCTTTGCCTGCTCTAAGGCAGGGAAGATAGCGGATGAAGCAAACTGGTCGAGAATGAACTACCACTATTACTAGTTGCTACTGCCGGTGCGATAAGAGGCTACCCAGCAATGAAGTGATGGGATGAAACGACAGCTGACACCGTTGTGTACGGACCAGGGTCGCCAGGGGCGGCTGGGTCTGGCCGATGAGGCTTGTGACAATCGCAGTAGCTGCTTCGAGTTGGGCACTGTAACTGCGTGGTCAGCACAGCTACTATACACGAACTGTTTACGCTCATTAAGATCCAAGCCTACGCACTCTCATCACGCATGGACCTCGAAGACCTCAACACCCCCAAACCCACTTGGAGTTTCTTACTCCATCCTCATGCAGTTTCCATGGCCGCCGCCTAGCCCCAAAACGATTCTCCATCAAAGAGTCTGAACATTCCCTTTGTCCGAGTAAGCTCAAGTATGAAAAAGAACTAAGCATCGAAAGTGTCGGAAGGATTCAGTGAAACTTAGTACCCCGCCTAGCTGTATAGCGATGAGAGCCCTAAGGCTGTGCTGACGGCTTTTGGGCAAATCGTTGGATTGCTGTGCCACTAGCGGTACTGTTCTTCCGTATCGCCCCCTCCGTCTTCTCCCTACGAAGACTCTCTCTGTTTTCGGGCAGCTTGCGGTGCCGCGGCGGCATCATTATCGGGGGTAGTACCGCTCTTTCAGCTGGCATTCTTAGCAAGAGCGTATGCCGCCGGGACTGGATGGGACCCATCGGCGAGCGTCCTGTATAAACGAACGCCAGTGGCTTCATGGTGTTCTGCTGCTGTCTAGGAGAGTAGGGGCGGCTTTAGGGCACGCCACTTCGTCGCCGTCGTATTGTTGACAGTAGCAGTGGAACACTTGGGGATGCTGGCGAAAGCCGGATCAGGGGGTAAAAGAGGAGTTGCTTACGCGACAGAAACTGCGCCCGTATGACTAGGAGAAGAACTGCAGCTGTTATGGCTGTCTCGGCAGCAACTGCGGTCCACTGCAGCTGGCCTGGCCAGCAACTAACACAGTGCTCTTTTGCCGCTTCGCAAAAGCGAGAGACGAGCCGAGCCTAGAACAACGCTGCTATCAATAGCCGAAACTGTACCGGCTGCTGTTGTTACTGACGACGACGACGACGACGACAATGAGAAGACAGCCTGTGAGAGTCGACTACGAGTTTCAGGCTCCGGATTCGGCTGGCCATTATCGAGTTTGTAATCGGGGGTCCGTACAACCACTTCGCAAGGAATCCCCTAATTCCCCTTTCGCTGACGGCAAAACCCTTTCTTCCTAAAACACATTTCCTTTCAGCTGTAAGCCCAGGCCAGCCGGAAACAGTAAGAAGAGTTCAAAGACGCGTGTACTGATGGCAATATAGTTGAGAATGCTTTGGCCGGTTTGTTTTTGTCGACTTCACACATGCAGGCATACGCTCGACTCTACTCCTCTTCTTTCTCGCCCGTCTTAGTTGTATCACTCGCGCAGCTTTAGCGTTTTCCGTTTGCTCTTGAGAGCGCCAGGCACTCATTAGTCGCGCACGATACATTAATTATCCAGCTTTAATTAGCGTGCTGTAGTGTGCTAGCAAAGAAAGATGCAAGAGCGAATGGTGCTACTAATATGACCTGTGCTGGGTCATGATGTGTGCCCAGGTAGGTCAATATTCAACGTGAATAACAGCACGAGCAACAATAATATACGCGTGACTATTGGCCGTTATTGAATCGCATGTAATATATCCACACAGAAGATGAAACTGTGAAAAAATAACGTACCCTGTGCTACGGGTGTGCAGTTGGTAACATCTTTGACAGGTTGTTTTTTTTTTTTTTTTTTTTTTTTAGGAAATTTGCCTTTATCAAGCATATCGATACTTACCAGTTCGTTCAGTAAACCGAACGTTTTTTGTATACTTGGCTCGTTAATTATACCGTAGGCAACAGGTGATTCGTTAACTTATTCAGTAGTAGAAAACTCGATACTGCTATACGTTCCGGCAAGTGTTTACCTTGTAAAAGTGTGTTAACATGTAATAATGCTTGATTCTGAGATACTAAAACGTATTTTGCACATGTTAAATGTATGCTTCTGAACAAGGCTTAAGAGACGCAGGCCTATATTTCCTGTTACCACATGAGAATCGGGCCCGATGCCTCTTGCGACAGGTACCGCATAACACGTTGATATTTTTCAAAAACAAAAACTTGAATTATGGCTCGCATTAGCTGTATGGAAATCCACAGGCTGGCTACATTTTTCAGCAGATTTCAATGACCGCTAGTGTAGGGAAAAGGACGCCTCTGAGGCGTAAGCGAATCTAAGTATTTATCCTGATCCTTTGCGATATCTATATGATAAGACACGGGTGGTAGGCGAGTGAAACAAAGAAATCTGGCTTCTTTCAGAAGCAAACATTTCCTGCCAACGCGTGCAGCATGAGAATGTCTCTTGCATTTTCAGCTGCGGCATAGGAAACGAGCCCAGCCAGATTTGGATGTATGACGCTTTTATATCATGTACACCGTTCCAAAAAGCAGCTGTAAATTAAAGAATAAATCTTCGATGATACAGCCTGCGTATACTACTTTAAAATTCTTAAGGTGTTTTGCTGTTCACGACATGTTTGAAATAGAAATAGGCCTTCTAACACGTTATAACCCATATGCATTATAGATGTTTCTTAGTACTCTCTATTCTTTATCACAGCTTATTGTAATTTATCATTTAAATATTTCGTGCCTTATTCTGGCTTTAGAAGGAGCACTTGCGAATTAGTTCTTGCTCGAAAGCTTCTGCGAGAAAATGTTAATATTTTGATCATTTGACTATACGGGAAATTTCGATTGAGGACGTATCTTGAGTTACTTTTCAAAAACCAGATTAGATTTGTACATTTATAGGTTTGTGGCATTAGGATAACGGGTTCATACCTATTCACAGCAGGCCCATGTTTAATCTACATGTACCTTGAAATATGTCACTGACAAAATGTCTCGCTCAGATACGCCCTGATGTCTGAAAGGCAGACAGCCATATTTTTAGACATTCTGGAAAAATTGGTTTCACAGATCGGGTTTGAAAAAAGAATCGAAAACAGACCGCCTTACTTAGGGTTATTTTGGTCTTATTTGTGTCAAGCGCCCTATACATGATTCTATGTATGGTTTCAATTGTGAACCGGGCATAAACACAGTATTTTTATCGATCATGGCCGGTCATGTGCTCAAAGGCAACGCTAAGCGGTATCTTTTAGGGGAACGCTCTTCGTGTACGCCGATAAAGTCGATTTGTCGTTGGTTGTAGATAATCTTTGCCTTGTATCCTTCGTCAGCTACAATGAGAGAGTCCATACAACAGCTGATGGAAGTTACACTCGGAAACTTCCGATACAAAAATAAAGGTTTAACATCGAATAATATAATGTTTTATACCTGTGCAATTGCCTTCTTTACTTATATCTACGTTATGCATGCATTCCTATTTCCTTTTCTACTGAAACTAAACTGTTTGCCTGACTCTACATTGTAGGGCAGGACCGAGATAGCAACCAATTGACTACCGTTTGTCAAGAAAAATCAACTCTTACTGTTTCCTTTGAATCAAGCCCAACGTAAGACAGTTAAAAAATGTATACATGATATTACTCAAATTCGGGATGAGTATAAGAAATCCAAAAATTTTCTACAAAGTCTTGAATAAAAAATGTTTTACTTTACAGCTCATATTAATCTCTCATATTAAGTTGCAATGAGCCAGGCATCGGCCAGGACGTTTTTTTCGTTCAAAGTTTGTTTGGCCACGGTTTACGACCATAGTTTTTAAGTCAAAAAGTCCGTTAACAGCCTGGTCGGCCGGCGGATAGACGGATTAAGTTCTAAATCGCTTGACCTCTCTCGACTCTCTTCGCCTTCCCGAAGAGAAAACCGGTAGCACTTCTGCTACTGTATCTCCGCTTAGATTGTTCAGAAGGGATGAGGGGAATGGGGATTAGCTATAACAGCAGCAGCAGAAATAGTGAGAGATCAGAGTCTTGGTAGCGGCGAGAAAGTGATGGCCTATGGAGATGGATCCATTGGGCATAAAAATCTATGATGGTCTTCCACCTTTAAACGTCTCGAATGGGGAGTCGCAGGAGCAACGGCGCTAGCGACAACACCATAAGAAGCCGCCAAGGCGGCACTGTGCTAGGAAGAAGCCTTGGGTAGGTAGGATTACAGCCAATATCTCGCTACTAGTGGAGAAGCAGCGGTTACAGCCGCCGCAGCTCATAGTAAGACGAGGATTCGTTTGAAGCATACAGTTGTACCAATGCTTGCCGCGTCCGATCGCCTGCCGAACTTTTCGCGGCACCATCTTAGGCCACGCGAAATGAAAGCTCGCCGCCCGTTCGTCCTGCTTTGAATTCAGCCCAAAGGTTCGTTTATCGCTACTACCACTACCATCCTCCACTATGGCGCCACCTGGTTTGCCGAGGAAACGAGAATAATTTACCTTGAGGATAATATGCCTGCTTCGTTTGCGCGCTTCCCAACGAGGGCAGTGATAATCAAGAGAAGCGCGCAATGGTGATTTTTCGATCTCTCTTGCCAAAAGAGCCACGCGAGGTAGAGAAGGATGAAAATGAATAGAGAGAGAGAGAGAGAGAGAGACAGAGGTTTAGCGGAAAAAAAGTCAGGGGGAAAACTGCGTTCAGTGCGGAATATGGCCATGAGTCCTGCTCGTATGGCAGCCAATTATCTCTTTTTCTTTCTTAGGCCTCTACAGGCAACGCCAAGGAAGGCGCCATCTAGATATTAGATCGACGTATTTTGATACAGCAGATTAGATACAGACAGCTCAAGGAATGCCCCACCAAAATGTGCTGTCTACAGAAATCAATCCGAACGCATTTCATCTGGAGTCGGTGGCACTGCTTTGTGAAAAGCGCGTTTCGTGCTTTAGATCTAAGCGGAATATACATATCAAGTTATGGAAAAAGTATTGACCTTTTTTTTGGGCCAAAATTGAAAATAATCTTTTTCTTTTGAATATTTTAAACGGCCGTTCTGATCGATGATGACCTTTTCAATAACGATGATAATACGATTATCCTATCACTGTAGAATGTCAGTGGCTTCTGGGTTACGTTTTGTGTTTTTCATTTAACTTCTGCCAATTTCTACCGGATAGCTAAAAACGTATGTGGTCTCGATTGACTTCTTCTTTCTTCTAATTGTAGACAGCAGAGTTTCGAATCAATCGTTTTTCCAGGCGACAGCAACTCTTAGAGTACGATTCCTTTCCAATCCCATCAAATATATAGCTTCACCTTTGTTTCACAATAGTCTGATTGTGGAGCACTTTTTAATTTTTTTTTTGTTTGCACATTTTTTTTCAGCTATCAACTGCCCTAAAATGGCTCGATTTCGTCGCGTATTCCGTAAAGTTTCGCAGATGAAAATACGATTGAGTAAATTAGCTTGTGTGGCACCAAATATCGAGTTTGTCTTTGCAGCCAGCTTTCTTCACATGGTTTGGGTTCAAATCTGGGCATGGATGCGCTTCGATTCGTGCTGGGATTTAGCCGTTCCATAGAATGCTTAATGGCATACAGGTCATACAACTTGAAATATATAGTTTCATCGGCGATATCATAGTGACTCACGCGTGGGTCTTGCTCAGTTTCCGCTATAATTTCTAATCCTAAAATTTTTTTCCTAATCGAACGAAAGCGACATAGCCATCTTCGGGTCGTTCCTTCCGATCACGCATCTTGATTATAAGCAGCATAAATGTTCCAATGGGCTCCGGCAACATTTGGTTTCTATCGTAGAAGAATCGTAAAATATAGTGAGTTTCAGTCGTCTGCGAGGCGCTCTATTTATCTCATTATTTATATAGGCGTTCTAACAATTGTAACCCAACTACTTCCCAAACCTCAGCTTTTGAATGCTACCAGCGCCGACCCGACCCGACCCGACCCATATTACACGAGACATGTAACTTTAGAGCCATCTAGTAAGAAAAACGATTAATATATTTTCGACGAGCCAATAATTGGAATGGGAGTGAACTTAAAATTTGATGCTAGGAATTTTGTTGTCCTTTGTATTTCTTACTAATTATGTATACTCCTATTTAGTTAAATAGAGCCATATGGTATAATTTTTTTTTTTTTTTATTACAGAGCAATACTTCAAGTTTACCGTCTGCGTCCATCAATTTCCAGCAAGAAAAATTTGCCTGATCCAGGAAGCGATTTCGATTCGCACCCACATCTATTAATACGAAGTCACTTAAAGCTTTTCGTTGTGTTTTAAGCTAATTTTCACTTATACTCTTGTATAAATCAGCCTTCGGAGTTATTTTTTGGCATCATTAATTCAAGGATTAGCGAGAGTACTTTTTCTGAATTTATGAGAATTTTTTAACAGATTTATAAAAAAGCAGAAAAACCTTATCAGTATCTATTGTGGCCATTATTCTATTTAATTCCTTTTTCCTACTGCAGTAATGCAAGTGATTAAAGAGGATGCAAACAAAACTCTGTTTAAAATCTCTTTTTTTATATCTTTAACATGTATGCCCCTCATTGTTACAAGAGTTCAGCTTTGAAAAAATTGATTGTTTTTATTATTACATACGCAACAATAATATACTAACCACGTCCAAATCTGTACTGTATTTCTGTAAATATAAAATAGTAACTTATCAATATGAAACTATTGATTTCTTAATGTTGGAAATTAACTTGAAATCACACTGTTATGCAAAAACTTTTCATAGGGCTGAGTTAACTTCTGCCTAAATCAAATGAATATGTGGCAACAGTTAAGTAGAATTTATAAAAATAACTTAGGACAAGGATAGACGAAATAACTCGAAACGCTCGATCGGCTTATGCAGAACCTATGCATTTATTTTTATTTGGTTTGTTAAATTGGCGCAGTTGCAATTTGGGAGCAGGCTGCCAAAATACCTGGAAGGCCACAACAAGGAACTAACCATTGGCTGATCGGATATAATGATCATAGCATACATCATACAGATGCATGCATGCATACAAATCGTATAAGCTAAAGCGAATAGTTACGATATATAGGGAGGGCATCGTGTCACGTGGAATACTACTTAACAGCTTGTCGTACTTTCTGTCGCGGCTCTTGTACAAGCGCCGATCGGTCTTCCACAATTTGACCCTTAATCTTTAGGCTTTCGGCGCCGTGTCTAATGTTAAGAACGTGTTTTACTTTGCCAGCATGGAAACTACAATTAGCACGATGGTGCATTGTCGTCTGAACACTTACGCAGTGTGCCTCGACCCGTCTCTATTTACGATAACACTATTTAACATAGCCAAAACTATTACGTAGCCGTTAGTAGATAGGTTCGCATGCTGATATTAATTTCTAATTACAATTTACACATATATGCTTGTTCGGCGGGTGGCATAGAGCTGCCTTTACCATTACTGCTGACACAGATTAACGGCATGAGACGCATGTAATACTTTATTTATACGGGCCCAACTGCATCAGGTACTATCAACAAGATCGTTTAGGCATGAGCATCCTGAGCGTATGAGCTTTGTTAACCGGATGCAGCCGTGCCTATTTTAGTCACTAGAGTAGGACCTAAGTTTCTAGGTACCCTGTTATAAATTGTTGTAAATTGTTCTTACACAGCCCGATCGGCTAAGCGTCACGACCGCATTGAGATCCTGCGAGACAGTAAATGGCTGCGTTTTTAGTAAAACCTCGCCCGATTTTTGGGAAAAACGACGAATGCAATACCGAATTTTAATAATTAACTGCGCCCTGCTATTGACCGACATAACACGATAACAATATGGTCCGGTATATTTTAACCCACATTTTGTAAATCCTAAATCCCAAAAAAAAGACGCCAAAAAGAACCGCTATTATAAAGAAGTTTATTAGTATACTTTAACGTAATGTGTTTTCTACATTTTCTTTTTATGCTCGTTGGTCAATATAACAACCTGGTAGCGTTGTTATACTGACAGAATCGATACGTGAGTAGTTCTGGCTGATTCCAGTCCTGCAGTATAGGAGTCGCTGGGCTGTGCGGCAGTAGTCTCTCCAGCAGCGGAATCAAGCAAATAAACTCATTATCTCATTTTATCTCCTGACTTGTCTGTCTGGCTAGTAACATCCGCCTTTCCTGAATCCCCTGGATACCTCATATGTTACCCTGTATTCCGCACATAATGTAGTATTATCTCCTAGCTGCCCGCTTCCCAGTTCCCATAGCTCAGTCGTTGTTTTCGTCGTTTTTGTGATATCCAGACCTGCCGCATGTCCCAGTTTCCCGCCCGCATATTCTCTGCCATGGCTCCCTATCCTTCCCCCCTACAGCCCACACCTTCACGATCTCTGCTCATACGAACCCCTCGCTTACTCGGATATTGAGATAGCTGTTGTTGCTCTCTCTACACGTTCATCCCATTACGTCGTCTATTTCTCGAGATCTTTTGATCAATGTCCAGCGCGTCTGGCTCAATATTAGCCCCCGCAGTTAATGGCCAACTGTATAGAAAAAAATAATTAACACAATAGGAAGTATTTGATTAAGAAGGTTTTTTATTATTGGAGAATAACTCCATTTTACGTTGCGCATGGTGGAACCGGGAGGAACACGTTTCGGAAGCGTTCGTTTGTAGTGGTAAACGTAGGCCTTTTTCACAAGCATTTTATTTTTTTTAAACTAAAACTTGGGCTTGATGTTAGCCCTGGCAACAGTATGTGGAGGCCGATCGCAGCGCTAGGATGGCGTTCTACCTATTTGCATTATCGACAACTCGAGAGAACATCCGTGAGAACATTACGCAAAACCGGCATTGCTAACATAAACCAGCACCCGCACATTGTGTGTTGAAGGTGATCAAGGCTGACGGCGCCGTCTGATGTTTCCACTGTTCGTATTTAGGTGTTTATGTTCGTCAAAGTTCCTGTGAGAACTGAGAGAGGCATCTGTGTGTAGGTATTTGCACTGCGCAGTGAAGGAGCAGCTGAGTGCAGAAAGATGTAGGCAATGGCCAGTAAATTGGCCCCTCCTGCAATATCATATATCATCTGAGCTTTCACGGAACGCCGCCGTTACCGCCAGCCGCTTTCAACGCTGGGCGATGTTATATCGGCAACTCTCCGCATCATCAATAACCCCTTCTTCCTCTCCCAAGTGACGGCGGCAACGGCGGAATGCGAATCCTGTCTGGGGCGAACCAAGTGGATACTGATGCCAAGCGGCAGTTACACAAGTACCAGCAGGTACCTATGGCTAGTTAGCCGAAACGGGCCTGAGTTGGTGTCAGGGACGGCTGCAGTCCCGCAGCCCTCGTGCGTTTGATATCACCATGCTCATGCCATGAAAAGAGACAGACTGACAAACGCAAGGATTAACCACACAGAAACACACACAACACATATATCAGTCGCTAGTACAAGTTCATACTTCATACGTTGGCTTACGCAATTTCGAGACACTTCTAACCAGTTGGTTAGAAGTGCCTCAAGGTTTATTGGTCCCTCGCGCTTTTTAGTGATTTGCCGATTAAGCATCATTATATAGGTTATTTACTACAGTTGACCATCGAACTTCGGTTGTTTCTAGCATGAACAATATATATGTCTACAAGCAAACACACACACACACGGACCTACGTGGGCTAAAACTCTCCGCCTTCTTATCTAGCCCACTAGTCAATTTCTTTTTGTCGTTCTGTCCCTTAGAACAGGTATTGCGGACTAGTTCGCAGCAACTATTCGCTGTTAACTAGGGGATGTAATACGCGGTTTTGGTTGAATTACGAAATTGACGCAAGCATTACAAGATGGTACTAATGAATTCAGAAGGAACAGCATCGTCGAACAGATTTGGAGGTTCAACGGAACGCAACTAACGTATCGATCGCAGAAGGCCGGAGCTTTCTCTCAGAAAGTACCTGAGAAGGTAGTCAGAACAGTAGCGCCATTTATTAGCGATTCCACTCGTCCAGCAAGACGTCGTCTGATCGAGGCGACCATCAACTGCTGCCGCCGTTGCTGCCCGTGGACTGTCTATGCGGCGCGGTAAATGAGCAGCGTACCAGATGGGGGCAAAGCTTAGCAGATATACGCGACGTACCTGCTGACACAGCCACTTTGCGAGAAGCGTTTCGCTTACTTCCAGCTTCGTCACGCACGCCATTGCAGATGACAGCGAACGGCGTCACCGATACGTCCGGTCGAATATAATTGCATATTTTCACCAGAAATATGCCTTCCACATACATCATTAATAACTGCAATAAGGATAATCGTATATTACAATTGGTAATACTGTTAAAAATGGGACGGATTTTGGCGGCCTCTATTGTTTTCTCGCTTCTGCTGATTCCGTTCAGAGTTCGCTGCGGAACTGACGTTGTTACTGTTAGAAAAAAATTAAACTATTAGATTTAAGTTTGATTTGGTTTTATTTTACTACACTAGTTACTCTGAAAAAATAGAATTTTCTTTTTTTTTTTGTATATTATTTTTGAATAATTAAATTGGTTATTATACTTTTTCTTTCTTTAAATACTTTCCATATGCTTGCCTTTGTAAAACCACAAACATAAACTCAGCAATTGCAGTAGCGCTGTCCGTCTGAGAAGTTAACATGAACATTTTACCTTGATGACCGCAACGTCATACCTCTTCCAGGATATAATTGTTCGAAGCATCGAAATGTTGTCATTGAACTTTTTCGCGTCGAAACATCTTATCCTCTTTAGCGCCGAAAGTATCATTGACTGCTACACTGACCGGGCGTACCTACAGAAGTTATTCAGGGTTACAAAGTCGAAAACTTTATCTAGCAGGGAGCTAGCTTTCAGCGTACGCCACGCTTCGGATCCGAATTATAATAATAGTTTATCAATCTGTAATAAAATCACAAATAAGTACAGCAGGCTGTCGCCACTCCTGTCGAGTCTGGTACACTGGGGCTATTCGACATTGCGGCAGAGGTTCAGATCGTCGCATTTTATTACCTTCGACATTATCGTACACAGACAAAATCCAATCGGTCACCCGTGGGATAGCCAATCCATAATTTACAGTCTTTCTCTGTACGCCCACCTTCAATAACAGTATTAGCCGAGGCCTCCTACACTTCGCATACAATATGCGCTCTGTCGGTACAATGTGCGCCCGCCCACAAGGCATCCGTAGCGGGGCTATGCTAATCGTTTTTTTCTTTTTTTTTTTTTCCATAGAGGCATGGATTAATACATGTTGGCGGTAGCCATTCCCATCCATTTTTTCGTCACTGGCGCGTTCTCTTCTGTCGATCCTCTTGCTGGCCACCTTGACAAGCGGACGACGCTAGCCTCCGATCGATTGGCCTCTTAACACAACACGGTAGCACAAGATGATACTAATAGAATCCCTAAAGACTATGAATCGCTAAAGCTGGCCTCGCGGTTCGATCGTAGAAGACGGCAGAGACGACCGTAGACACTGTGGCTGTAATCTACGTGGTACGCGGTTACCTGCTCTAGTCGTACGGATCCACTTCCCACTGTTATCACGTGCTGGGTACCGGGAGAAACGCATGAAAAGCACCATTTCATCATCCGTTCGGCTAGATCTAGCTGCCTGCCGCAACAAACGGATCTGCACATGGACGGGACCACCGTCGCCCGGCTTAGAGGATACAGATGCCGCTGCAATCGGCGAGGTAATGGTAAGCGTTACAAACGTTTTTGCTCATGAGTGCTCGCCACTTTCTATATCCCATGGGCAGTCTGTGAAAAATCGACTGCGCAACTCAGCTAGCGTGAAACTCCGTAACCCCTTTAGATAGAGTTGGCGCATCTAGATAAGCCGAGGCCGTCACTTTCAAAAAATATATTTGCTATTGTTAATGAATAGGCAGTACATGTTTATGGTATGGTAGTTAAAAAATAATTAAACTGTGTGTGAATATGTGAATTTGGACAATTTGAAATATCGCGTTCAAGATGTTAGCGATCAACCATGTATGCGTACGAAATAAGCATGTATACAATATAGAACATGATTTAATATAAACCAAAATATGAGCAAAAGCGAAAATAACGGATTCAATTTGGTTATATACATACTTCATTAAAAAAAATTCCACGATCAGTTTTGTAATTAGTGCTAAAAGATACAGTAAAAACCGTAATTGCCAGGCGTATCGCCTACCGTACATAGCCCTTAATCTCAGGTTTCTATGCTAAGTTTAAGGGTCGCTATTGAAATGGAAACGTTTGAACATTACAAACAGTTTTACCTGTAAATCTAGGTTGCAATGTTTACTCTTAACAATTAACCAGACAGGGGTGCTCTGGGCTCTTAATCGAGGAAGAGACTGTACGTTTCCATGCAGCGTACCTGGGCGCTAATTCCACCTGGAAGAGGGCTCTTTTGTGATACTTTGTCCATATATACGGGGAAAAAAGTGCGACGGCTAAAGGAAAAAGAAACACGATTTACATTGAAACATATAAACGAGCCTCCAATAACTCCCTTGAAAGTTGTAGAAAGATGACTATTTTGGGCGACGATCTCGACAACGACCAACAATTTGCGAAACATTCAAGCCCAGAAAGAATAGCTTAGTTTTCCAAGCTCTACACAATTGGGTCACATTAGAGTAGCACGAGTTAATTGATTAAAAAGTGGAAAACGGCCAGGCGATACGAAGACAGTAGCGTCAGGGTCGCGGCAGTCGGCCAGATCGGCCATTGCAGGATTAACAAAATACTAATAATTATTATACTTATTAAATAGGCTAACGAACAAAACAATGGATTGACTGGAACAATGTAACGTATTACCTGAAACACAATTTATAAAAACAGCACAAATATAGGAGCATAACGAAGCAGTGGCTTTGGGAATACGGACTTGACTCTTACCGGTCCACAGCAATAGTGCTACCGGGGGTATCGAGTTCGAGCCCTTCTGCAGATCGAGGTGGTTGAAATTGGGTATAGTTGAAATCCGTATGGCCTATGCCTGCTGGTTTTAGATAAGTGACAGCATTCTGTTAGATATCAATATATGTATCGATACGCGATAAAGGTATCAATAAATGTTCGGGTCTACTGTTTCGGTGAAATGGCCCAACGTACAATGCAGTTCGTTATTATATTACCCAACTAGTAACGACTGCTTGGCATTAGTATTTTTATTCATTAGGCAAGGACAGAATCATTGAAATTTTCATTTGCAGCCAGTAGAGTCCTAGACATACAGGCTTAACGCTCAATTATACTTTGGTGGTTTTAAAGATAAAAAAAGGGTTGAGTATTTCTCTCGCTAGATAGCTTCAAGGACGCATATTGCTTGTTATAGAAGCTGCGTTGAGTAAAATCCTTAGAATGCCGTTACAGACTTCAAATATGGTTCTGTGGCTATCGTTCTCGAAATTTCGATGCGAGAGATGCCCATTAGCGAAAAAAGCTGGCTGCAAAAACAAGCCCATTGTGCCGAACTGATGCAATAGGACTTACTCTGCGAGGTACATCTGCAAAATTCTATAGAAACGCAATGAACTCGAACGGATTTTAGGTGTGATTTATTAGGGACAATGAAAAACTGATCATACATCTGCTCCGCAATCTGTGGCAGAGTTCTGACTGGCGTCAAGAAATGTGGTATTAGGTGTTTAGTAAGCTTAGAGAGGAATCGTGCATTATGAGTTGCTGCTGGCTAGCAGAACGATTGATCCCGACCTCTACTGTCGATAACTAGTAAGATTAACACAAGCCTAGAAAAAATCGACCGGAAACGGTGAATAGAGGGGGCACCGTCTTCGATAGGATAATACCACAACACGTATTTCTCTAAAAAAATTGAAATAACTTGAATGAAAAATACAAAAGTCACTATGTAAAAGTTCTTGCTAGGCAAATATATTCACTTTCTTCTTCGCACAGGTACTACCCTGTACGTACGATGTACTCATTACGTAGCAAATTACAAACACATTCGCAAGTACCTATATTTCCTTAGTTATAACGCACAAATGCAAATCAACCAAGGGCACTTTATCTAGCCTCGGTTGTTACCTTTCTTTCCTGCTCGGTTTACCGAAGCACTCTTATTTCTCCTGTGTCTTCTTATGCTAAATTAGGGATCGCGGGAGTCGGCCTTAAACGCAATTTAATTGCACGAATTATAATGAAATTAAGGTGCCGTTTAATCGTTGCGTTGTCTTCTCTTCTCGTCGCTTTCTTACAGTCCATCGCCTACCTTCGTTGTCCTTCCGGCTTCGTTCAATGCTACATCGTGTGATATTGCCCTAATTAAGGAATTAAGGTAGAGGTTTTCAACAAGACGGAGGTTGCGGCTGCGGCAAAATACGGCCACGGGACTGAAACGTTCCTCCAGCATCGCCGGCTGTAAGGGACTATACTCTAGCGGAGTGGCAGCTGTACGCTTGGCCATGTTCGTGTGACCACTAGCATAAGCTAGAACTGAGAGGACCTGTATAAGGCCTTACTAGGATGTAACTGCCCGTAGTGTACAGGCCTTCCGCGGGCATCAGTCGCACTAGTGTCATGGCTTCTACAGATGGGGTATGCACCAACGAGAAACGACAAGACATTCCTCGGAGGTGAACTATATCGTAACCAACTCGCTCTATGTATGCGGCTCGTTATCTGTGCATGTGTGCATAAGCTTATGTACGTGTACACTAGAATCTAGTACCGGCACTGGAAAGCTGGTGGAAGTGGATGGGTAACAATGCACCACCATTATCTTCAGCAAGAGAGAAGGTCTGAATGAATAAATGGCAACGCGAGAGACGACGGGTCCAAGCCGGATCAACCATAGCGAGCGGGAAGGCTTGGTAGAACCCATTAAACAGCCAGTAAGCAACAGAATGTAAACCTATTTGAACGACGCAGCACTTAAGAGCCGAGCGACAGAGCCAACTAACAGGGAGCTAGTGAAGAAGGGAGTCAGGAAGTAATGAAGCTGGCCTCCACAACAACAGGCCAACACAGCCAGACAAAGATAGGACGATACGCTTGTTTTGTGCCTGATTAGCACAGACGCTCGTGGACTACCGTATACCAGGGACGATACTGCACCGTGGCTAAATTGGATTAAAATAAAATGCATATCTTTCAAAAGTGTTATTATTATATTATTATGGTTATTATGAGAATCCAAAGTGAAGCGTGGTGGTAGTAGTAGTAGTAGTAGTAGTAGTAGTTAGTCAGCGTGTCGCATCCTTTATAGGCTTTTCCACGAAACAATGCATGCACTATATTATAATGCTATAAGAGACTATTCCGGACACAGTCATGTACTTTTTATAGAGGAGCTGGTGTGAAGTTTCGGCACACTCGGTTCTATTTTCTTCTATGTGCACGTGATCTTCTGCTGTGTGCAATGAAGAAAATTTTATTGGTACAGTTGTCAGCATCGTACGGTTTAGGAAACGTAAAATTAATGGCGAATTTCATCAGTAACTTTTTATATATCCTATGTTCACCTTCGGCATTGAATGCACAGGATAATATGTGTTTAATTTAAGGAAATCACTTAATTGAACATCAATTATTGGTCCTTAATTATCTTTTTCTAAAAGCTGTTTGATTACGAATTTGTTTCTAAGTTCAATTGCACGATAAACATGTCTACGGTTTCTTTGACTCCAGCCAGGACGAAAACACCTTCTAAGAGTGTTTATTTCAGTCAAGAGCAACGACGGCGTAGCTAGCATGAAAGATGTATTTATTTAACATTTGGGAGAACGCCATGCGCTCTAAGCGTCTTGGCGTTACGAGAGACTATCTGCACCCTTTTTTCCACTGGCCATTTCTCACTGTCTTTTTTGTCGAGCACTCAATCAGCGTAATTAGATCCAAAGTCACTGAGTTGATTTCGCAATGTCGGAAGTGCGAGCACGCTTACAAATATTGCATTTTGTGCCACTCGTAGTCAACCTGTCACTTCGCTAGAAACGGCTGACTCTCTATTCTCGTGACGGATGAAGGATACGTCATCTGCATACACAAGCGTCTTGATCGTCAGCGACAGGCCCACGTTAATTTTTCCGTTACGCTGCTGCATAGAAGCAGGCTTTTAGCTATTCTGGGTAATAATAGCCTTACGCGGCCGGCAAAAATGGGGAGGGCTTCTCAAAAATCATGAGGGGAGAAAAAAGGATGTCACGGAAATAACGTATTTGCACCGTTTTCCTGTCCGTGATGTGGCGTAGTGAAGAAAAATGCTCCAAAAATGGCAAGAGGTTTTGAAGGATACTTCCTTTGCTGAAAATAAGCATCTAAATGCCAGATACACGATGCTACGCAACGCTCCCTAGTGTAACTCAATTATTCATTTCTCAATGGCGAAGGTGGTGGAAAACGGATAGCCGCACGGACAGAGAAGGTCTTCCGATTTAATAAGATATGGAAGAGCCGCAATGATCATGAATAGCTGTTGTCAATGTGTAGAATTCTTGCTAGGTTGCTGAGCACTGATCCTAATAGAAGTAAGATTGTGTAGACTTTAGCATCTTTCAGGTACAAGCGCAACTGAGCTATTATTTAATCGCTTCTCGTAAAACGAACCTCCACCAGAACTAAGAGCTTTCTTTTTTGCTTAAAATCGACGCCATTGCCGGTTCTCATAGAACTTCTGACGAATCCCAGTCAAAGATAACGCCTCTAGCATATGCAAACAATTTCGCTGAAATATCTGTTATCAATTCGGTAGTGTCTTCGAAACAAAAGATAAAGAAGCTCCCGATATATATATATATATATATATATATATATATGTGCCTGTTTCTGAGCGGTAGTTGTGAATATATGCAGATGAGCAAATTTCACTGGTCGCGCTATTATAATCGAGAAATATATTAACGTGGGACAGTAATAAGCTTATAAGGAGTAAAATAAAATTGTGACGAGCCTAAAATGTTCATATACAAGAGCTACTATTAGCGAACACCTTTGATCTAAGTTGGCCCGTTTAATTTGGCCACTCTTTGCACCTACATATACTGTATTGATGGTTTTCCTTATTCTGGTATAGAAAGCTCATTTGCAAATTATTTACTTAGTATATTAGAAAAAGATATGACATTCTCTATCATCTGGCTTTGCCATTTCTTTTCCTAATGATGTTCATTGCTGATTTTTCAAGAAAAACTTAAACTTACCACAGGAAGAATCAGCACGAAGCAACGTACCTGTCTTCATCCACAGTCTGAGTGGGCGATCGACAATTACTATAATGTCTGAGTTCTGTAAATCTTCTACAACTTCATTGCAACTTTAACTTTAAGCTCGACTGATAATAATGATGCTTGCATATAGCTCAACAGGGTGATTCATTTTTTAAGCCTACCTTTCTAGATATAAATCTCGTTTCGTTCCGCTTATCTGAGACAGTAAGTTATAAAGGAGCCGGTCTGATTTGACATTTTGTCATCTTATTCGATAAGTTCAACTAACTGTAATTGTATCAAATGTCTACATGGCTAGATTTTTTTAGTATTATGAAAATAAACCTCTCACTTTATTCGAGCGGTCCGCGAGTGTCGATCGGATAATGACAAGATATTGACAGCTTCGTAGAGCGTCTCGTGCCTGATGTATGGCGAACACTCGTTCCTCTTCTGCGCTCTCGCGATAGGCTTAGCGTTGGCCGCGTACAATAGAGTTGAATCTAATTTGAAAGATGATCGATATGCGAGTGCGTGCTCTAGGCACGCCGAGTAAATAAAGTTGTTCATTCAAAATCGACTCCGAGCCCAGACCTTAGTCATCCATAGTTGATCTTTAGTGAGCGTATTCCAGCCATGGACCCATGGACCCCTATGTTTCAACATCTCTATAGAGCCGAAACAGGTCAAAAAACTTCTTCACTTACTGTGAGCTTCTTAGTCGTGTAGAATAAATCCCTCGGGAGAAAGAATAATATAGTCTTTACCCGCATCGTCACGTAGCTTGCCAAGAAGCTAGGGCTTCTTAGAAAGTAGACATTGTTGCAAGGTTCTGGCAGATTGGGTTTAATGTAATGGATTGCTCTAATAATGTTTGTGCACTATGGACACAAAGATAAAGGCGAACTTAAATACAAAAACAAACCATACGCATCTAATCGGAATCAGAATCTTCGCCGCTACGAAATTCTAGATGAGTAATGTAAGCAATAAAATTTTAACTAATTCAGGTTAACTAGGATTCATGCTACATCTAGCGGTCACGAGTCTGTCACGTTTTACCTATAGGAGACGATTTTACATAACTATAGGTGTTCTGTTTAAAACCTAGCTTTTATAAGCCCAATGGGAGCTTTAAAGCGACACCAGACTAGCTGTTTTCCCAGTGGAATATGCCGCTTTATTAATTTAAACAATACAATGCTTGTTACGAAATCTGAATCATTGATGCCAGATAAGGGCGTCAGTAATGCTTGTAATAACGAAATATTGAATTATCATTTTATATTTGTAACTAAAGAAGGAGGTTGACCTTTTCAAGATCCACAAATAAAAGATCCTCTCTCTAATCAGCTGAAATGAATGAAAGTGCTTAACCACTAATGTCGTATGCCTGTAAACATCCTGCGAGTGAACAATGACCTTTTGGATATTTAATCGAAACTCAGTCGATGTCAGTGACAGGTCTCTACGAAAGTGACTGCTGTTACTACGCCTACTCCCATATAGTTCTATATGAGTCTCATCTATGTAGGCAGTGGCTGCGATTACTAATCGATTTGTATTTATAGATGCATTGTAGACGTAAAGGAAATGCTTAGCTTGGCTCTGTTTGTCACAAATTCGTTTCAAAGTAATGTATATTTCTTTGTTAAATTAAACCTATCCTATAGTATATGTCGTTAGCCTCTGGTTTGATCAGATGAAGGTTTAGCCGTCCAACCCACTGCGTCGGGACTACAAGATGATGTTTGCGGTTTTCATCACAGGCTATTTTTCAGAATAACGATGTTATGCCGATCTGGCCGATTTATCGCAGTATCAGACCTGTTCGCCTAGAAGAATCATTGGGCTACGTGAGCTCTGTGTGCTCTATAGGAACTTGTTTATTACTGCAATAAGTCGGCGGTATGTACGACGATACCACCGCTCTCGTTGTTGACAATGGTTCGGGAATGTGCAAAGCGGGTTTCGCTGGAGACGACGCTCCGCGCTCAATTTTCCCATCCATCGTTGGCCACCCTCGTCACCAGGGAGTGATGATCGGTATGGGAATAAAAGACTCGTACGTTGGAAATGAAGCTCAATCGAAACGCGGTGTCCTCACTCTAAGGTATCCCATCGAGCATGGCGTCGTCACGAACTGGGATCACATGGAGAAGATTTGGCACCACACGTTCTACAATGAACTCCGAGTAATCACCGAAGATCATCCCGTGCTTCTTACCGAAACGCCTCTTAATCCTAAGATGAACCGCGAAAAAATGACACAGATAATGTTCGAAACGTTCAATACACCTGCAATATATGTTGCTATCCAAGCTGTCCTGTCGTTGTACGCATCGGGTCGTACAACCGGCGTCGTGCTTGATTCAGGGGACGGTGTGTCGCACACGGTACCCATCTACGAGGGATACGGGCTTCCCCATGCCATCATGCGTCTCGATTTCGCCGGTCGCGATCTTACCAACTATCTAATGAAGATTCTTACCGAACGTGGCTATTCCTTCACGACTACTGCCGAACGTGAGATCGTTCGCGACGTCAAAGAGAAGCTATGTTATGTGGCAGTTGATTTCGAAGAGGAAATGGCGAAAGCAGTCTCTTCACCATCAATAGAGAAATCCTATGAGCTTCCTGATGGACAGGTGATCACCATCGGAAACGAGCGTTTTCGCTGTCCGGAAGCGCTTTTCCAACCATCGTTTTTTGGAATGGAGGTATCCGGGATTCATCACACAGCTTATGCATCTATTATGAAATGCGACGTTGATATTCGCAAGGATCTGTACGCCAACACGGTCTTGTCCGGGGGAACAACGATGTACCCAGGAATCGCCGACCGTATGTATAAGGAGATTAGCAATCTGGCGCCATCTACGATGAAAATTAAAATCATTGCGCCTCCGGAGAGGAAATACTCGGTCTGGATTGGAGGGTCAATCCTGGCCTCGCTTTCAACATTCCAACAGATGTGGATCACGAAACAGGAATACGATGATTGCGGTCCCTCAATTGTCCACCAGAAATGCTTTTAGATTCGTTTAATATGACGGCTGGTATTGATTTGTCTGATATTGATGGATGGTATTGATCTGACGGCCACTATGGGCGAATAACTGATGAGACGTTAATAGTATCGACACCAGATACCATGAGCGCCGCAAACATCTAACAGCAACAGACCTCTTCTCTAATTTTTTTTTCTAGTTTATTTTATTTAAACAGTAAGCTACCGCTCCGTTTTTCACGTTCCATCGAAAATTTTTGACCTAAGGCATCGAACGATCATCCGGGTTACTAATCAGATCAATGTTTGATCGGTAAGCTTCACTATCGATTGATATCATCACATAAAGGTCTATTCACGTGTGCTATTTTAAGATTTTTAAAAAATTTTAGAGAAATTACTCGCCCATTCGTTAAATAAATATATATACGAAAATTTCTATTGTTCTTGCGTATTTAAGTGCTTCGGTACAAGATACTTCGTAGCGCTTTGTGTATAATAAGTTCGTTATCACTATATTTGAGAAACACCACAACTTCAAAATTAGAAGAACGATAGATTTATAGCTCCCATTAATTCCCAAAGCGAGAACAAAGAGCTTATGTGGGTTGCGGTCCAAACTACAATTTATTGTTAGAAAGAGCCTAAGTAACTCTAATTTTAAACTGTCTAAAGACACAAACCAGCGTATGCACGTTCGGTATGTTGTTGGCATTTCCTTAATTCTTACCTCATACCTAAATCCCGCATCAGTTGGCTCCGCGCTAACGAAACGAACCTTATGATATTAAAAAAATCTTTGTAGGACCTTTGACACAACGTTTTCCATCATAACAACGCCATGCAAAGTGTTCAGCAAGCTATATACATTCATAAAAGTTATTCACTGCATTGTTGGTCTTCGGCACAATTCTTATGTAGCAGAATCGCAGATAGTTGCAGCCGGTTTTTCCCGGACGATTCTCGTAGCATGCGTTATGACTTCCAAACGCGCATACAGATTTGTCGCACCGTACTACATGGTGCTGCTTCTGCCTATACTAATCTGGCTGTTCATACTATTGCTGGGTCTGTATTAGAAAAGTCTTTTCTCCGTCGCATCTACCCATTTAAGACTCTCGAGGTCAGGAAGCGTACAGGCGCGTCCGAAAGAACGCTTGGCCAAGTTCGTTCGGAAGGGGACGCGAGTGAAGGTCTACATTCTTCGTGACTTTTCTCTCTGTTCGTGTCACAGATCTGAACTAACTGTGGTTTGGGCCGGCGGGAACCAAATAAGAGCTGCCCGGAACAGCATCGGACTGCGTATGGTAGTGAACTGCACCGCAAGCAAAGTATGGTAAAATGGTAAGACGAATGAACCAAACGAAAAGGGTCGCAGTTCGTTGGTTGGTCTATGATACAAATGCTGTTAGTAACCCAACGTTCCTCCCCACCGACTACGCCCACCAGTCAAGGTCCTTTAAAAGAGCCGACTACTATGGCCTGCGTTTGGCGCCGTTTTCCCGTTCGACTATTACTATTACTGTTTCTATGGACCACCGAGATCCGCCTCGAATGAGATGGTCGTGTAGGAAAGAAAAGGTCAGACACCAGCGACGCACGAACGAAGTCTATCTCTTCTTCATCGAAAAGTTTGCTGCTACTTCTAATGATGCCTCTGACTAAGTCTAACAGAAAAGCAACTCTCTAACTACATGCTGTTACTACTGCCGCTGCCGCGCACTGGTGGGCCACCTAGAGCAAACTGTTTAAAGGAGGAACTACCGCCAGTTGGTTAAGGAAAGATCGGTTGGCCGCATCGAGGCAAAGAGCATGCAGGCTTGGGGAGCCTGAGAAACATAATTTGAAATTGGAGCAAAAGGACCGAGAAAATCTAGCCAACAGCAAAGAAGGCTTCATTTCGAGTACCGAGTGATGCTAATAGTGACACAAGCAGAAGGCGAATAGGGTGCAGGTTGCAGACTTGAGCTTCAAAGACGGGTGAGCCTCTTTCAAAAGCATCTGCTCTAACATAGGGTTACCATAAACTTCTGATTCTTCCCGATTCTTCTATGTGAATGAGTCGGCCGAATGTAATAAAGGCACTAAACAGACCAACAAGCGGGAACAAAATGATAGGCCTTGTGTAGCGATAGACATCGTCACTGCTTATGTGGCTGATGTCACCATTGAATTTTGCCTGAATGTGCTACTAACTGAAAGGGGCAATTTTCTGGGACGAGCCTTAATTTCTAATAATAATAGAAGAACAGTGTAGTTCAGACTTCGATGACTTCTCAAATGAATATATTTATATCACACATAACATAACATAGTTAGGAGTTATGTATGTGTAAAATGAAATATATAGTGAAACGAAGTAAATGATCATTTATTAGATTGTAGTTGTTTATACGAAAGAGGAAGATAAGTAAGATGAGTCTGTCATAGTTTGTCTAAGTTTACTTTTAATGTAGAACGCTGGCCATGCAAGTTACGGAATATCTACGTTTGTCAGAGATCGAACAATATGCATATTCGGTGCAGATTCATATTAAAAGTCATCATTAAAGTATGACAAATCTGCGCCGACGGACGTTATCAGACAGCCACTGCAATATTAGTATTCGGGATTCTAGTTTAGGTAAAAACTACTGTTGCGGTATCTACCAAAATAGATCGAATATATATATATATACTCTTTGAGCTCACACTAACATTTCTGTCGATAAAACCTGTTTGTCATCCTGAGTAATCCTTATAAGCTCTCCTTCTTATTATCATTATTAATTATTAAAGCCGCAAGTCAACACAGTAGCTAAATGAAAAAGATTAATAGTATTTTTGTTCATATTATTATTTCTGCTACTAATAACATAATCATTATATTTCTTTCGTTTCGGTATGAAAGATGCTGGTTCGGTGCTTGTATGGGAACGCATAGTAACGGGCGACAAAAACAGGACTTTCCGCATACGGGCCTTCACAGGCACCACTTAAAGTCACGTTAAGGGTTTAAATATTTAAGCAAAACTTTCATTTTATGAGTGCAATTAAGGGCACAGCTGTTGCGGCTTCTCGCTCGAACATTCTCCATCGTCGCATTAAGGGTTGTGGGCGTCGCTCACAGCAGCGCCTGGACGACCAGCAGGCCTGCCGGTCGGCCATAACGCAATGCTGATGTACACGGCAGCTAGCTGTCGCCTGCGACGCGCATGGCTGGCCTGCTAGCTATAGGGCACCGCGTTTCTCATTTCACAGATGAACTTAAGTCCACCATAGGCGATTGAAAATGACTTCCATTTTGACAGCGGTAGCCAGCGGCTGATGGGGGAAATGTTCTTCATGAGAAATAAGCATCACTCAGAGCGAAGCCGTATTGAGAGAACGACCCATCAAGCGCAAACGAAGTTCACTGCAAGCAGAACATTATTATTATTATTCGGAATGTAGTTTGATCTGTGTGCGTTCAAGTCTGCCCTGGACTTCGACGGCCAAAGTATTTGTTTGAGACGCCTGCGAGTCATCGAAAAGATGCGATTTCCATGGTTAGCAAATTGCCTATGCTTGGTTGAATAACAACCATATAGGCGTTTACGAACATAGAGTACCGAAGATGAATCACCGAAGCAGATATCAACGAAGTCAAAATCCCATATTCGCTAAGAGATTTCTTCAAATGCAGCAGAGGTAGTAATGGGCATCTTTTAATTATGCATCGAAATCGATTGAGCCTGGCATTGGTACTGCGGTTTGATACAGCAGACGATACGAAACATCCTCAGCAGCTTGATGTTCAGCTTGTCGACAGTAGTTAAGATAGTCCGTTAGATTAGGTCAGCTGAATATTGGGTGACGGTAGCAGTCCTCTCGGATGGGGGAGTCGGGTAGGCAGGGGGCTGAACATGACTGGTGTTAGGGTCAAAGGGAGCAGCTTGTAGAAATAGGTACACGACGCCGCCCTGGGAATCATGCCGGAACTCGGTCGTTGGCAAGGGCATGCAAATCGAACATTCAATGGCATAGCTGCGGAAGGACAGAGCTATCTAGCGGTGTCCTCGGTTGGACAAAGGCTGAATGTTCTGAATTGAAGGGAAAACTATATATACACACTTTAGAGATACAGTAATAATAATAACTTCTGAGACATGGTACATTTTTTTTCCATATATATGAATCAGTACAATTATGCGCTAGCTTTAACGGTACATTATCATAAATAGGCGTAACAAGTAGAATACCACAATGTACTGATTTTATTAAAGAATTATAATAGTATAATATATCTGGTGCTATTTGCTACGTTAAAGACTTACGCAATGTAGATAAGCGCTAGTGAATGGCTAGCCTTAACAAAAAGAACGAGCAGAGATGCACAGTGTTTCAGATGTAGCTATAATACCCGTGATACTCGTTTAGAGACTCACAAAGCAGACAACTGACCACTCAGATAAATTTTGAATCTATTAATGTTCTTTGTTTGCTACAGACGCCCAGTTAGCGCATATGATTTACGATAGGTGTGCCACACGTGTCTAAAGGTACAGCCTAAATAGGCCTGACCACGGAAACTGTCTGTGGTATATTGTGACGGTTGTATATTTTTGATTCTAATTTGGCGGTAGGATGAGATACGGCATCGGCGAAAGAGATTGTTGATTCACTAATAGGTCACTGACACCAGCAGCCTTCCAAAAAATCCTAGTATAGGTCGACTTTACTTCAGCGTAAAAGCAATGTGCTAACAATTAACTGAAGAGCTTTTCCATTGTCGTTAATGTGCCCAAATACAAAGCAAATGTCATTTTAGATAAACTATTAGCATCTGATCAGTTGTTACTAAAGGCAATTTTCATTTAAGTTCTAGTGGTCCAATGGTACAACTCATTTTCGGAATCTGGCTCGTTCAACGTTCGGAACGGCAAGAAGTGGAAATATCGTAATTTTGAACAAATATTAAATAACAGATATCTGTTCAGTGGCAGTTTTGCGTGTACAATCGAAATACGGACGAGAAAAGGGCCTATGGTCGCGGATGAAAGAAGTGATCCACATTATGATAATATACACCTAATAATACAGTGAAACAAACTATGGAGTCGTATATTCCGGGTGATTTAACTTTATGGTGGAATAATTTTAGTGTTTCGTTAAAACATACTCGTGAAAATTTTTACGGCCACAGCGCGGAACTCATCACAGGACTAAAAAAGCAATCCTTCCGACGATGTCTCGACGATGTGCGGTTTCGACGTGTCCTAAGCGGCCTGATTACTCTGTCCGCTCGGGCAGTGTATTCTCTTACCTTCTAATGAACAGAAGTTAAATTTTCATTGCGCCGAATACGCCTGTAACACAGACAACATATGGATAGTGTCTGTAAGCAGAAAAAATTAAGGTTACAGACATTATTCATACGTTGCATTTTATGAATGAGAAGAACATTTTTTTTTGCACATTTGTAGTTACTTTTTATTGTAGAGCGTTTGGCTTCCTAAACGTTTATCGCAGTAGACCACCTTTGAGAGTCGTTACCCGACAGATTTTGTAGTTACAAAAAATAAGCAATAATGCACGTAGCCTATGTACCCAAAAAACGTTTCAGAGTACAGGGGAATAAGGCTTGTTTTTTTTTGGTCACAACTAGATCAGTTTACGGTATTCTTAGGTGACAAAGATAATAGACTGCTAAAGTTTAAGATCAAGGAATAGCGAGGTCTTACGTTTAAGCTGATTCCGGTTGACTAACAAAAATGGCTAATTTTAAAATAAGAATGGGATAAAATATTAATTCGAATAAACAGAGTAGACCAGGTAGTGGAATTTTTTGAATTACATCTGGAATTACATGATGTTCCTTTGAGTATGCATAGTTTACGTCGTATTAAAGAACTCTAGCTTAAGAACTTTTCCCATTTTTTTTTCGTAACATTCAGTAGAGTTTTTTCAGTTGAGTTGGTAAATAGGGACATTTTATTCTAATTTTTTTCGTCTGACTGCATCTATAATAGATCCCGAATTGTCGCAAAGAAAAACTTGCACTTTTGTATCCTTACTTCGAATTCGAGCTTCTGTTGACAAAGTTTGGTAGGTCGATTGCTGCGTTTCGTTATTGCCAGTTGCTATACCCTTATGCAGTTAAGCTGGTATTTCCGCAAGACCAATTACCAATATAGATCGTTTCTCGCGAAATGATGGAGGTTATTCAAATGAAAATTAACGATAAACCCCTTTAGAACTAACTAACCTTTAGAGCCAACAGTTTTTTTTATTTGTCATCAATTTTTTATCGTAAAAATGCTTCGATAAAGTTAATACGAGAGAAGTAGTCATGAATGTGTTTTTTTTTTTTACTAGCTGGACACTTCTAAAATAAACCTATTTGTTACGGGCTGAGTGTCGGGCTAAGGCCACTACCTTGTAATCTCGATTCCTTTCTCTGTTCCAGTTCCTCATTCAATAGCAAACAAGTGATACTTAAGCCGGGTTCCTAAATCTGAGCAAGTTTCCTGTTCTGCGAATGAGCTTGGTCTTACTACTACGTACACGACGCGCTCGTTTCTTAATAATGTCTCAAGCCGTCTGCTTTCTAGGCGTTGCTTTTCTGTCTTACACTACATTAAACCTACCACTAGCAGTCGATTCGAAAGCTCAGATTATTTTTAGAATTTCAATTTTGCAAAAGTTATCACATTGTAATCAAAACGTACGTCATCTGCTACTAATTATAAACGTAATACGTTTTTTAGGGATCGTTCATATTGACCATGCATTGTTGAAGCAGGTATACAAGAAGCGTCGGTAAATTTAGTGTGAATATAGTGCGTGCGAGCCGATTATCTTTATTCCAGTTATCCTGGTCCAGCAGGAGGTACCGTAAAATGCCTTCAATGCTTATTTCTGTAACTCAGAATTAATCATTCCTTTTACACAGAACAACGAATCAACGTTGACCAAAATAGCAAAATGTGTTCCGCTTTTAATAACGGATTGTGCTAGTTCTCTAGACTCTTATTAAGGTATAACGTAGACCTTATTAACTCTATTTAAAGGAAAGTTAAAAGGAGAAACAACTAAGGTCCTTACCTCCACACGGGACTGGAAGAAGAACTGCTGTCTTTAGGTGGCCCCAGAGAGAAGCGCATCAATCTGTCTGACAGAAAAGAAAACATCGCCGGGGCTGTGCTAAAAGTGGAACGAAGTCGCGTTACAGAGCAAGCGATAGCTAAAGTATCTAGGCTGTTTTTGATACTTAGGCCTAAAATGAGAAGTCCCTCAGTAACCTCAAAATGTCGATATTGGAATCCGTAGTGTTATGTGCTGTCTCGATAGAAACGAATATTACTCAGAGGAACAGAGGACCTGGTTAAGGACACCAAGAGTATTACAGTAGCCAGAGGTTAGTATACGACTGTTTGCAATGAAATTCGCTCAAATTTGCTGGTGAAAGGCAAACGATGGATCGAAATGCCAAAAAAATTATCACAATTGGAAACGACAGACAAAACAAATAACTGGACAACGTTCCTCATCCAGGACCTGCGAGTCTCTCTCATTCTTCCCACTGGCCGTGTCCAAGTATATACATATATATATATATATATATGGTCAACAGTAAACCTGTATGGGGAAAATAGGGAAAGTCTAGCATGCCATACGGTATTATTTGAGTCAGACAAAACAGATGGGGTGCGCCATATTGTAGTTTCGAGAAGAGCGCAGAGAAGTACTGTCAGATGCGTCTAGAACAATATAACTAATAGGTGTTGATCATATTTTCAGATCAGAAGAGTGAAGTAGAGGAGAAAAGTATTGGGGCATATTATTCGCTAATTAAAAAAAAATAATTTTAAGGCGTAAAAACGAAGCCTTGAAATACAAGACGCGGAAAAAGAGTAAAGATTTAAAAAAAAAACTGCAAAACGCTGCATCATTAGAGTGAGGTGTTTTTTTTTAGTTTTTGCGAACAAGTGGGTTAGTCTCACATTGGGACCCCATCAAATAAACCATAAAGAGAAACAGCTCAAGGTATATCGCTCGTGTGTAAATGCATTGCCCTATACTTTTATAAAAAACAAAGAAAATATTATTATTGTTATTAAAATTGGTCAAAGAGGCCGTACATAGAGTATGATGTTACCAGTTTTTTTTTTAATATGTAAATGTATATGGAGCTGCACAGCTCGCCTAACTGATGAAAACAAGACTTCACTAGTATATAGATGTTCTAGTCCATTACTTAGTTGGGGGAATGTAGCATACAACAGCGCGTGCCTTTAGAAATCATTTTAGAGTACGGGCTTTTAGGTGGAGACGAGACTTTGCCTTGATACACTTTTGAAGTACCGTGGAACAGATTTCCGCGCATATAAAAACACGAACATGTATTTTTCTTACACTCTCGAGATAATCTTCATCTCTATTTTATTCGTGTTAGTAGTTTCATTGGGTCTGTAGACAGCCTGGGCTTTGAGACCCTTTTCATCCACTTATTTCGTAGAAGAACATCGTGTCTTACAACGTAGTACTTGCTATAGTGTAGCTTTCTCCGAAGTGTAAATTAATCCAAACATTAAAATAGCCCAAACAGACCAGTTTTGGCATGCTAGCAGTCCGTATGTTTTCTTCATTAAACTCTAGTGAAGGTCGACCCTCTTCCTCTTACTCTCGGCTATTGATATTTTCCACATACGGCGAAGTCTCCGATATCTATAGTTCTATAGATTCAAATTAAGAGATATCAAAGGCTGCGATCTTAAGTGCTTTCAAATCGCCGTACTGCCCTTATTTGGAAAAGTCTAAATTTATTTAATCAATAATATTTGTTGTGCTGGCTATTGGTTCGACTTCGTGTCCGTTTAGGTTGCGTAGAACTTTTTTAGGTAAAACCCTTTTTTTCAACCCGCGTGATTCAGTTTTGAATATTCAGCTCATCATTATATTGAGAGTTTTGCGGTCCATCTTGTTCGCCATTGCGATTTAGATTTTGGTAGACTGGACAGTTCTCAGGTGTAGGGTAGCTGAGGAATTAGTTTTTAAAATAAAGACTACTCAATTGTTATCTAACTTGTTCCTAATGACGATATTGGATCGGCCTACATTAGCTTTATTAAAATATATGGACTATCTATATGATATTAGATTACAGAGGCATATACATGTACCGCTAACTTTATAAGTTATAATTATACTATGTCTTGATCTGTAGATTTCACGTACTACAATACGATGAACAGGCTGAACGAAATGAAGCATACCATGCGTTGATTCTGCGGTTAATCTTGGCCATTTATCTAAGCGGACCCACTTATGCCAGGTCACTCTTCATTTCTCTTACTGTATTTTTTGCGCCGCCTCGGGTGATTGCGCTCTACAATCTGACCAGGAACTCCGTGCATTGTGACCAGTTTCGAACGCAGTAGCGGGCTGTTGATCAGGAGCGCAAGCCAGTCCCATTTTGACTTTTGGGTTCGGTGGAGCGGTTTCATCTTGCCCGCCTCACTTCATCCCACACACTGGTCCCTTTTTTTCTGAGCCTCACAGCTATGCGTGCTGCTTTACGACCTTGCTTGTTGGTGCTCTTGGTATTTCTCTATGTGGGCCCGTTTTCGTCATCCGTTGCAGAGCCGAACTGCTATTGGCTGATTGCGGCTACTGTTAAGTCAACGGTAAATTTGTCACAGCAACGGCTGCAGTGAGCGATGCTGAGTGCATTCTTAAACTTCAACGAGATAGAGGCGAAATATACAAAAAGACAGAGTGAAAGATAGCGAGAAAACAGGAAGTTAGTCGGAGTCTAGGCGTCAGCGCTAGGGGGCAGCCGCAGGTTCGTTAAAGGGGTTAGGGCAAAGCAGGAGCAGACGAAACTGTGACGAAAATGGGGACAAATGTCTAAAGGAAGCCGAGGGGAGGCTGTCCCGAAAATTTCGCCTTTGGCTTTGCCTATCCACCAACACCCCATACGAAGGGCTCAGGGGAAATCATGTATGCTCCGGCGCCTACCCGCGGACATTTCTGTTCGCGTTCCCCCTGCGCTTTCTCTTCACCTCTTTCTAGCGGCAAGCGCTACAATATTCGGACGTCGACGACTTGGTTATTCCTTGGTTACATACACACACACATATTTAAAGATACGCGCTTGTGTGAACTAGACTTCTTTAGCTCAATTTCTCACCTTACGGCTCGTCGTTCTCTAATAGCGCCGTCGCTTCCGTTGTGGAGTCGCGCTATGAACGTTCTGCAACTGACTAGTCGCTCTTTGTCGACTCATCCCTTAACACACGCTTAGCTGCAGTCAGCCTACCCGACCTCTCCAGACTTATGTATGACCCTCCTATATGCTTCTTCTTTCACTATCTATGGCGAACAACCTTTCGCAAAATTTTGCGCAAGAGAAAAAGTGAGTTTTGCGATGCCTGTATGCGCAGAGGTCGTTTGTCAGCAGCTTCCGAGAGTTTCCCTACCGGCATTCTTATCGAGCGCGAACTGCGGCGTCAGCTGCGACCGCCACCGTCGTAGTTATCTGTTCCCTACCACCGTTACTGTGGGTACCTACGAAGGCCTTAGCTTCGATTTCTTCTGAACCATCGCGTACATCTGATGTGTGACGAACCCGATATACACGGGAACATCGTCAAAGCGTCATGCGTCCATAACGTATTTCTTGTAGTGAAGGATGCGGGACAAAGCTTCGTAAAGACTTTTGGAAATTCCCAGCGAAGTCTTGGAAAAAACAATGGTGACATTGTCACTCATTTGAAGGCTTCGAACGTGGCCTCGCACACGCAGCGCTCTTGCAAGCATACGCAACCCGTCTTAGAACACCTCAAGGCACCAGGCTAGAGACGACATTCTTTGGCATTCTCTCCGGACGCACACATCATTGACTGATTCGCGCACGACCCACGTCTTTATAACCCAATCAAAGCGGCAAACTTTGCTAAGAGTCGCAGCGAAGAGTCCGTTGCTCGTCGATGTTCAACTATGGCTTCCATCAAGGGGGTCAATGAGGAAATGAGCTGATTTCTTATTTCGTTGACTCGTTACGGAGGCGACAGGGAGGGCGGCCTGTCTCCATGCTAAAGGCGTGCGCCGGTCATCTCCAATGACAACTGTCCTTGTTACTTCCTGATTGGCTTTCCTAGACAAAACCTGCCTTGCTACATAGTGGCCGGACAGTACATTTGCGAATGCGGCTATTTAGGGTGCTGCCTAGAAAAATACGAATATAAAATAGAAATTTCATATACTATGGCTCTTTGACAGATCAAACAATAAAAAGGTCGTAACGAACGAAACAGTTGATTCTAAAGATGACTGACACTGCGCTTTATTCTGAGTAATTAGCTCAAACAATAACAATATAAGGCAGTCAATAAGCTGAAAAACACTGGTCATCCAGAAAGGTGCAATTTGCACCGGTAATTTATCGAGTATCCGTTGATTTACTGAGTATTTAGATTTTGCGTGCGTAAAAAATTTCCAGTGCCTATATAAGTGTATCTATAAATTCCGTAATCTATTTGTTAATTGGCATGCGTATACGGGTTCTGCAGTAATAAAAAAAAAAAAGCGAAAGATTAACATCTTTCGCTCTGTTATTATGAAAGAGCTTTTATTAGGAACGTCCAAAGTTCAATATACATCAGAACACTGGACCTTTATTAATTGAGGTTCTTAGCATACCCCTAATACAAATTAGGCTCATTCAACGAAGCTACGCTACTACGCATATCGTTTCTTTAATAATCGAGCCCGCTTTAGAAATAACGTAATCAATATATCAGGTACGACTCACTTTGGCATTACATTGGTGCACGATGAACATTAGTTTTGCTTTCAAATCTTTTACTAAGGTTCCTGTACATTGTTTTTTCAATGCGTTGCGAAATACGACAAATTCAAGATTAAGTTAGCGAAGTTATTGAAGATTCAATATCCACATGTACATTTCTAAATTGTAACTACGTAGACAATTGCCCCTGCTTTGAGTTCCAAGTTTGCACTTCAGTTAATGTGACACCGGTATGTAGCAGTCGTTTTGACCTATTATTAATATCCTATGCAGTCATCTCATTCATCCTTATTGGCTAATATCTTTATAATAACTTAGTAACAGACAGAAGATTCTTATGTAAAGTACAGAGGCACCTTGACATTGCTAATTTATATAGGACTAGCTTTACTATATACGTTCTAGAGGTCTCCGATCATACGCGAATGATTTCGTTAAACTGATTTGAAGGGCCAAAGAAAAGAAAAAGAAATATACGAATTATGACGGTAACGGCTCTCGAATTGAAACTTGTATAAGATATTCGATGCGAAAAAAGAGCTGCTTGCGTTTGCACGATCAGCCCCTTCAACGATAAAGCGTAAACGATCAATTCCTTGATCCGTTGTCGCAAGCTAATGCCTAATGCCCATGTGATAATGACGCCTTATGAAAGCGTAATCGGGGTAACGTATCGACCTACAAAACCCTGCTTGTATAAGTGGGTTATGTATTCAGACCAGACAAACGGGCACATGTGTCTGGAAATTTCGACTGCATTTTTTCGATAGGACAAGCAAGCGTATTCACAGAACGGGTTTCCGACATGTAGAATTTCAACTATTTTAGAAAAATCAAATATTATTTGAAGCATGCTATTTAATCAAGGTCGTCTCAATTGAGCTCTATCAATTGCCTAACATACTATAATACATTATTTTCTTTTCTACTCCGATCACGCTTTTAGCATACACATTGTGTGAAATTATTGAAAAATGATTCACTAAGCTCGTTCAACGTTGAACTTAACGTGCGACTAAAGGGTATCTCTTGGTCTCTTTAGTCATATGCATGGTAACGTGCCGTGCGGCCGTTACGGCGGCATAAGGAACTGCAATATGCCGACTAATCAATGTCAAAGGCTGGAAGGACACATGAGGAACGTTGACTATCTTTATGCCTTCATCCATTCGGGTTGTTTGGCAACAATCACGGTGACTTCCGTAACGACAGGTGACATTATGCCATATCGCCCTAGGGTCAAATGACCCATGACACGCCATAGAGCATTGAGAACGATGGGCGAGCCAGCTGACACAAGTCGTGCTCGGAATGCCCAATGGACACACGAGTCACATCTTGTCTCGCTCCCACTCTGGCGCCAACAAGGCAGGCACGAATTTCCAGGCGATCTTTGACGCCGTTAGACGGTCCCCTTCTAACGCGCTAACCGTAACCAGCGGCATGCTTTCCGAATCGCGACACGTTTGCAAACGTCTAAAAGCTAGCTGGATAAAGACTTACAGGGACTGCCACAAAAGGGCCACAAGATGACTGAGGCGTAGAATGACTCGTGGCATTATAATGCCATCGCGTCTGTACCTTCTTGTTTGCCGCCATTGCCCTATAGCCTCAATAGTTGCGATGTCTACTGCCAGCAGTGTACTGGGCAAACCAACAATCTCCATATCGCATACATGGGCGAGCCTTATTTCGTTGGGCAACGGTTCTAGCTAGATAGCGTGTGCAGTGGGAGGCAGCAGACGAGAGCAGGCCGCGGATTCGTCGGTTTGACTACAATGAGAGGTTAAACTAGGCTACTTTCATGCTGATAAGCACGATCAGTGAAGCGTCCGTCTCTTAAAGAACGAGTAGCTATGGACAAGGAACTGAAGTAAACCTATAAGGAATTCCAGCGTACTCACATTTGAATCACAATGTCCTACGACATGACACAATACAACGTCGGCTATAACGTGGACATCATCGTAATATATCAAGCCAAGAGAGAACAAAAGCGAAAAGAACTAGTCAAAGCGTTACTTTTCACAAACATGCGCTAGCGATTGCTATGGCGTGCTCAGCTCGTCACCAGCGTAACCTACGTAGAGTGCCACAAGAAAATCTACATTAAACGTATGAACGTATCGGCACGTACAGAAAAAGTATAAGTAGATAAAAAGTACCTTAAAAGCGCCTTTATTAAATCAATATTATATATATTTCTTAAGTTCAGCTTACGTATAGGTGTATCGAGATTGTGTAAATTTGCAGCCGTAGTAATATTAGTGGTAGAAATTTGCTACTTACAGTAGTAATTTAGCGTTTTACTTCAATAATTTTAATACATAAGTTATCCAAAAAGTTCGGTGTAACTCTCAGCAACTCTCTCTCTCTCTCTCTCTCTTTACTCTAAGTATTATTCCTAAAGACGGTTCGTATACTTATCAGTTCTAATACACTCAGAATTCACGCACCCAGCACTTAATGGTCCATGGTCGATTCTGTTCTAACGATAAGTGACATAAATCTGCATTCATAGACTTTATTTTGGTTAATGGGTGCACGTTTCTCTTCATGGCGTACCCTTTAAATACAGTAAGACGCAAGGAATGTATAGACGGGGAGCCGCTGCTTAGAGAAATCAATCCATTATATTCATGAAATAGCGTACGCATGGAGAAGGCTGTTTTTTCTAAACAAGGCGCTCTCTAGTGCTTCTGTGCTCCGACTCGCGGAAGCTCAGAGGCAGCACGAACATAATAAGCAAATGAAAAGAAATTCAGCCTTTCATTAACCTAGTTAGAAAAATGTCAAGGTAAATAGCAACCTGTTTAAAAGCCAACGTGCTGCACCTCTGTCTTGATTTCCTTAATGTAGTTAAATTATGCGGATGATTTGTGCGCAAATACCGTCAGTTCATTTCATCACGCGGTCAATGCATGTTCCCATATCCCACGTATGCAAATGCAAAATTATATACAGGCTGTTTTCCCATTTTTTTTTTTCTAATTCTGGATTTATCGATTCTTTGGGTCTCGCTACCTGATCACGTTTAAAGCTCAAAGTAGAAAGAGTGCGATGGAGCACAGTTAGTAACTTACTTCTAGCAGACCATATCTCATTCTTTCTCCGTCTGATTAAATGGATATGAAGCAAGGTCAAAACCTAAAACTTGTCGTATTTGTTTAGGGATTGTTTACGGATGAGAGGTAGCGACGAGGCGCAGATTCTCCTACAAGTACGGTAAACAGCGGTAACTGGTAAAGGATAGTAATCGACGGAATCGGTAGATAGGTGCGGGTGGGTGCATTACCGCTGGCTTGGTCTGCTCGCAGTTCTTTAGCCTGGTTGCTTCTTTCTCTGCTCGCTACACTAGCCTACGACTCACTTCACTTTAGTCATTTCCCCAGAAAGACGCGCGTGCCCGGGATGAACTACCATGGACAGGCTTTCAGTGAGAACGACAGACTTCGGTATCTGTGCGAATGTGAACTAGAATTACGACTCGCTCTTGGTTCTCGCGGGTACCGCTCCATAATGAACAAGCGTCGCGCAAGGGGATATCGGCTTGTATGCAACGGCCATAGGGAGGTAGAAGTACGGGAGGCACACTGCTCGTTTGCGAGAAAGATTGATGGAGTAAAGTTTACATAGATGAATATTTCATTAATTACCGCCAACAGCACCATGGATGCCTTATTCGGTCGGGTTGGTTGCCGAACTAGTTGTTTCCATCGCAGGCGCTGCTGTTTCCCACCCACTACCACCGCCGCCACTACCTTACGATACCAACGTTCTCCACGAGCTATAGTAGCACGCTTTTCCGGACCGTCGTGTGCATTGACCTCTCTTAGCTTTGTCCCCTAAAGGCCATCCGGTGCCGGCGTCGTCCCTAAGGGATGGCACTCACTGCGGGCGGTCCGCCGCCGTCGCTAGCATTGCATGCGAACGCTTCACTTCGGCGTAGTTAGTCTCATCGCGATGGAATGCCATTGTGCAAACAATGCACAAACTTTGTGCAAGTAGCAGAAAGAAATGAAGAGGAAAAGGAACGCTTCGAACAGAGAGTGCTCGTGCGGACACGTTGCTGTCAGCCGAATACTAACTTGGCATGGAGATACTCAACGCTAACAAGGGTTAACCCATGTTCGTATTAAACTTGCAATCACTCCTATAATGATAATAGAAAAGCAATAATTTTGTAGGTATTTTAATTGATTCTGTGAGACTTTCGGGGAATCTCAAAGGAGACACATATAGACAACGTTGTCTGAAAATTTCGGAAGACATACAATTTATATATATATATATATATATATATATTGTTAAATGTAAGACTCGGTTCAACGATCTACCTCAGGATATATGACTAACTATATTGCCTGTTAATTTTTATCTACCATCCTATTTAGTATACTTAGGTTATTTGGCGTACAATAAACAGTGAAGGTTTAGTAATTTCTAGTTAGCGAGTTCTTCGTCCTGTATCAGCTGTAACACCCCCGACTGTGTTATCTTTGCTGCTATATCCGCCGCTTCCTATCTATGGCGGTGACAGCATATTTGACGGAGCTAGGGACTCCCTTCAAACTTCCACCGCCCCCACCTTTCAAACCCAGGAGGCTTGGCCACGATCATTTTGATTGCCAGGTCGCCATGTTGACGCTGCCCTCGACGGCACCAATGTTCTCATTGCGGCCCCTACGAGTGGTGCCGTGGTGTCTTTGCGGGGTCGCGGTTATGGGTGGCGAGGCGGTGTTACTCAAGAGTGAATAATCGGTTTAATAACACCGGAGGGCAAGAAAGAAACTGGTTTCTCGGACCGCGCTTCGGGTCGTTCCGCGCGCGGATAGCTGAACTATGTGCCGTTCCATGTTACATGTGGATAGCGCCCATGGCACTAACAGTAATAAGGATCACAAACAATAATAAAACGTGATAGGAAAAAATGACTCAAAGCAAAGGATGAGTAGTAGAAACGAAGTGCGGGTGAAGGATGCCCCAGGCGCTACCGTACTGCAAGCACGAATATGGCCGTCTATAATAATGATAGCAATTCTTCTTTTTCACGGCCTCCAGATACGGCACTAGATGAAACGGTTGTGGATTCATCCAGACAGTGATATCTACGAAATAGCTATTCGATGATGCACATATTTACAGGTGTCAGGCTTTGGCAGAAATCAGCTATACTTAGTCTCATCGCCCGAATGTTTATATTATTGATCGTTGCCACGTGACGAATTCAGTGTTTAAAAGTGCCAAACAATGCGAATGAGCTCTTCTGATAATTGGCAGAAAAAATGTATTTCTTTAAAGCGTTCTTGTACCGAAAAAACGAAGTTGTTCAATTTAAGCCGGCAATGATACTACTGTGCGGTTCGTACATGTGTTGCCAACATAAACTTGCACTTAAGAAAAGCTTTATACTATTTCGGGCCGAACCGGTTACGCTACTGCCTCAAACTGAAGCGCAAAAGGAAAATGCCCAGACGGGACAGGCCGGACAGCGCATCAGAAACTCGAGGATATGTCATACATCTTTGCGGGATAAACCTTGAAATGGTAGCCATTAAGGACCCTAGCAAGGTAACATTACCTCGTATACCTTAAACAGACATTTTGTGGATACCTGCAGAAAACGATGTACAAATCTTTGAAACATATATACAAACGGCCGACAGCTATCCATGACCATTTCTATGCAAATGATCTAAATCGAGAACTCATTTCAGAATGATACAGAGCTTGACGGACATAAAATGCATAGAATTTACTTAGAACTCAGAACATGCAAGATAGCTGAAATCCAAAGTCAACAAAGGATTTATTCCAATGTATTTTTAAGGCGCCAATTTATTTCACCGCTAAAGGTTGAAATGTATGTAAAAGTGACCCTTCCTTTATTTTAGCACACATCATTAAAAACAAATAAGTCGAAAAACAGTGGTATTTGCCTGTGAAAGATTCGTACCAATTTAAAGTCAGTTGAGTCAAGTACAAGAATATATAAACCGCATTTACCACGCTTGTCTTTGCGCATTAAAGATGATAACAACACGACACCTATTTTGTGACCAGCCATTTAAAGGTGGCTCTATAGAGAAAGACATTGAGCGTCAGTAAAATTACCGCTTAAACTAGAAGAGCACTAAACTGGTCTCTCTAGAATAACGACACGTTTTCTCCGTTATAAATGACTATCTAGCCGGGGCTCAAAGGATACATGACCTTTCAGGGGTTTTGTAAAACAGGGTAATTTTCTAGCAGTATGAGCAACGCCGGTTAAGAATTCAGGAAAAATGCTTTACCTGGAAAACCAGGAGATAAGAGAGGTAATTGGCAATTTTACTGGCTGGTTATAGTGGTACAACGAGTGTCGATGCAAGCGAGGCTAGCGGCGGAGAGATGCTCAACAAAAGAGCTCTAAACTGGTATCAGCGTGTTCAGGCTATAAGGACCACACATCTCAGTTGCAGCGTCCAGCCAAGTGGTACTTACAATATAATATGTTTACCAGAACCTAGAAATACTATATAGAAAATGAGGCCATAACATCGTTGAGACTGAAGTGCCGCTAAGAGAGCGTCGAGGTGTTTACAGGTGACCCGCCTTGTCAACCATTTCTTCTACGCCGCGATCGCCCTCGGTGTCGCCGTTTTCATCACCTTCGTCCTTTGCTGCGTACGACTTACAAACTGCTTGAACGAACCTGTTGTACCTACTCGTTGAGTCGAACCAATAGGAAGTCGAACCCAAACGCTATGGCTAGTGTCAACTCAGTTGCTATGAATAAAGTTTTTATTAGCTTGTCATCATAGCTTGACAAGAAGGAGAGCTTTATCATAAAATTACACTTTCCTTCCTTCCCGCATTGCTCAAAAAAAGACAGTTTTTTTTGACATTTTTGACAAAAAGGACAATGTCTTTTAACTCACAGGATACTTATACATACATATACATATACACACGCACACAAGCGACAAAAAGGCACACATTTGTACAACGTTTCGCAAGAATGAAGCAGCTGAAATTTCAATGGAATTCTATTTCGGCGTACTTTACTCTTTCGGGACTGCTCACATTCATCGCTGAATGCCGCAACTGGCCGACTAAAAAAACTGTACACGAAGTCAAGAGGAAGCTATGGCAAGAAAAAAAAGGGAGAACGAAGAGGAAAAGGCTGAGTAAGAGGTAACATCGGTTTGAACATTAATGGCATTTTACACATTGTTCGGTTGACCCTGTCGTTGTGCCGTTGAGGCAGCGGATCTCTGCACGGCAGGCTTCCTCATTACACTGGTAATGGAGTATCTCATCCATCCTTGAGCACTTATATCTCGTCGTCTTTCCTTTCGTCTTTTGAGCTGGTCTGTGAAGTTGCGTTTCTTGCAGAAGGGTACGGAGAATGTCGCTGTGTTGGAGCGTCGTCGGGATCTGCCGGGATCTGTGTAGGATAGGTAGGCGGTTAGGTGGAACATTGGCCTGTCGTCCGGAACTGGTCATTTCTTAGATGTCTCGAGTCAATTACCTTTTGTCTGTTGTCGTCTCTACTTTTTGTCGTCGGACGAAGCTTCAATGAGATGGACTCGTACCAGCTTTTGCTGCTGCACACTATTTGTCGCCAGCGTCGGTTCATTCTCTATTGCCTTAGTTTCTGTCTCGTCGGGTCGTTGGTGTGCTAAAACGCACTCCTGAAAATGCCGCTGAAGTCCCACAATCATTCTCTGTTCTCATTCTTTGCTGGTTAGAGTCGGCCCTACGCCTCCGTAAAAGACGCTAGACACTTCCCCATACGACGTCTGTCTACTGATTGTAGTTTTGACGGCGACAGTTTTTTTTCACAAGTACAGCCCTCCGGATACGCCTGCCGTCTCTGTACCGTGTTGGTAGCAGCAATATAGACGCGTTACACGACCACAGAGCTGTGTCCGCTCGCTGCTTCGACAGCTTACCTTATTTCACTTGTAGCTCAACTTACTCTTCTGTTTTGTACTTCAGTAGCTATTTGGCGTTCCTCTCTTCTTAGCGTTGAAGGCATCCAGGTGTTCGTAAGAGCTGTTCGAGGAGTATTAGGGCAAGGTAGCTAACAGCGGCAGGCGCATATTTGGTTGAGTCATATTAGGCTACTTACGATTTGGATGTCTCTATTCGTTTTTCTTCCTAGCGTGTGACTAGGTTACTGATGGTATCGAAGTCTTATAACTTAAGTGGCAGATATCGCAAGTTGCGAACGCCTTTGGCTTACCAGCCTCAATGTTTTGAGTTTCACATCCGGTATTGCCGTTGGGCATTCCATCAGATGGCTGGCTTTCAGCACGAAACAAACCCCAAACCTTGACAACGTGTCCCTAAGATTTGCAGGTAAATACGTTACCCGCCAAGTTATCACGGGGATTGTCCTACCAGTCTACGGGCTACACTTTGCTACAGTATGTAGTCTAAGGTTAAGCGCAGAAGGCCGCACCACGTCTGAGGGACAGGCTCAGCCAACGTTAGCGAGAGAATGATATCAATAGAATTCTTCGCACAATTGTTCAGGAATGCTAAGCGGCGCCAGACCACGAGGCCTTCAAAGCCAACCTGCGTATGAAAGCCGTTCACTGTCAACCGGTCAATCGCAAGTACAAGAAAGAAAGAACACTGACTTAATAATACGAGCCGCCTGATTGAGGCTACAAAGTGTGTGGTTGAATAGTGTCTCAGTATGGCGGTACAGGCGAAATCTATGTGGCCGGGAAAGCGTCCGTCATTTATCAATCTACATTTAGCATCAACAGTTCTCTATTCGCTTCGCAATGTGGAATCCCTATTAACATTATTATTATTATTATAAAGCAAATCAACTCTCTCAGAGATGTGTGTAGAATGCATGATGAAGCCATCTGCTTTCAGTCTCATTCAAAACATTTGCCGCATCGATAACGAAAGTTCTTATATTTTTAGAGGCCAATTTCTCTATCAATGAATTTACTTAAAAATATACTGTAAGGTATAACTATTGTTCTATGCCAAGCCGCCTTGAGATAATCGATGCCGTAAGTGAAAGTGTATCTGAGCTGCGAAGAAGCCGCTGGCTCAGTCATTTCTGAGATGATTTTCATAGCGGTCTGTGGGGTCTAGTTGTGTCATGATCATGGTCAGAAATTGTGTCAGCCTGAACACGTTACTCCCTGCAAATACGTAACGCGTGCTAGTATTTCTCAAAGCTTATCGCAATGCCTTACCGACGCGTTATCCCCCTGGAAATCATCCCAAATGTGGGCAAACGTTGATATGTAGTTCCGCTGTGCCAAAGGGCCATCGGTGGTAGCGACAGGAGCTTATCAAGCAAAAGGGGTAAAAAGGACGGACACTAACAATGGCAATCCCAAAGCTAGCGTAGGTTTTTCCATTCACCGATGTTTCGGACGAGAAAAACAACGACGGACTAGGCAAGAAGGAGGTTGCAGTCCACGTAGTGGAATGGTGGCGAAGCAGTGATGTTAAAGACGAGAACTTCAATCGCCGCTTTTACAGCGCTTAACTGGTGATGTCGCCAGCCTAAGATACACGCAGGGGCTTAGACGAATTGTAGCTTACTGGTCATAGTTGGTAAACTAGAACCCAGCTACAATGATCTGATAATCTTATTAAAAAGGCAGTAAATTAGGTACAATGAAATGAAGGAGTAACAAAGCAATAAACAAGAGGAAGAAAACGCCATGTCAAAGACTGGAATGGGCGTCAAGGTCAATGGGGCGAAGGTCGACAAATGCAAGGAATAGTTGGTTGATTGGTTGTTGATAACCACCTCTACCGTCGCCGCTGCGGCACTCAAGGCGCGGCAAGGCCTTGCATTGGATTGGCGAAAGATAGTCAGATTTGCATAAGAATAGAAATCTCAGCTGAATTAAGGCTCGCAAAGTGGCCAAGTCACCGATATATTTCCATACGATGCCTCATGGTGGAGGCTAAAACCAACCTGACAACAGAAGCAGTCTGGTCCATGGAACAATGCTGTCAGCGTGGATAGACTTATCCTATGATAAAGGAGAACAAATGTCGGACTAAAAAGGTTTTACTCAACGCATCATTAAAAAACTAAAAATGGCTGTATATTTTTTTTAAATGTTTACTCACACACGCAAATATATTTGTCATATAATGTAAATTTGCACGATAAAACCATGTGACATATTACATCGTTGAGTCTTGCTTCGGGTCTGCGCGTAGCCTTAGCTTGAATGAGTACATACAGAGAATATCGGCCGTATCTGGGAGCTCGATGGAAGTATTATTGGAAGTTCTTCTTGATTTCGCGATCCTTTAATGTCGACTCGCGTTTCTATTTGCCTAGAAATTAATGGATGGGTTTGACTGAAATAAGCGCACGACATATTTGGCGCACCGGCGTCAGAAAAACTCCGCTAGCGTGGCAGTCATCGCCATTTGATTAGTAGCTATAGCTAAAGTGAGTTGTTGTATTATCCGTCATCGTATAATCGGACAGTCAATGATACGATCGGTTCCACGTCGGCTTCCCGCAGTGATCTTCGTGATTGTTGAGACGTATGACTTACAAAAACTATCGTTAATTAGGGTGCTTTCACGGGTTGCAAAAAAGGGGAATTGTAAATTGTTTTGAGTGGAGGGTTCTATTAAGTGACCTCATATGGTGATGCTTTATTTTCCCATATGATGATAAGTGTGTGGAAGTCTGTTCTTTATATCGAAGTTCAAACAATAACGATATAACTTATTAAGGCTTTTAATGCAATTTAGTGTAGGGAATCGATGATCATGTTTTCTTGCCTTAGCTAAGAATGGAATCGTCGTTACCGGACTTAAGCGTCACGAGTTTCTGCAGCTACGAAGACAATCACCACCATCGAAAACTATCATCGTGAAAACCACATACAATCGACTCTTCCTTTATAGCAGCAACCCGTTCTTAAACTTTCGCAAACTTCTTCTGCGCTTCTCCCTTAATGCTGGTAGTTTCCTCTATCCTAATAAACCACAATCTCCTTCTCGTCCCGCTAGTTTCCCGTAACAGTGTTTTCGTTCTTTTGCCAAAAAGTTGTTTTCGGACCTTCAACCTTTTCTCGTTTAAAAGCTGACGCTAACCCGAAACACACCACCAACAATGTAAACGCTTCGATAGCGAAGACCTCCCCAGACAGCAGGCGGGCTCCGTGGTGTAGTGGTCAACCAGGTAGGCGGTTTAAACCTAGTGGCCGCATAACTGGGGTGGTTATGACTGGATAGGTGTTAGTGTACTAGCTGCGCTGGTAGGATTAGGCAATCCTATTGCGCTGTTGATGGATTATTCTCCCTTTCGCTCCCGTTCTTCTCTTCAGCTGCCACGAGGTCTTGCCACAGGGGCAAAACTACCACTTAACTAAGGTAGATTCGAAACTAACCGTACAGATTAGATTAACCCCCAGTCCTTCTGCTCTTCCTAAATCTTGACGTTCGCGGTTCTGTCTGTAAGGTCCCTCGATTATGCTCTTTATTCTAGCAGGAATCAACCAGCGAACCGATAGTTGCTATATCTTAATGGCCAACTTTTTTTAGGAAACCTTCGTTCAGTCTAGTTTTCACGTAGGTTGCGAGCTTCGTTATATACTAAAGGTGATAGTGGTGTAGACACATGGGTGGGTGGCGTGGTACAAAAGAAGTTTTTGTTTCTCCGTAGATGGATACGGGAGAGGAAGGAGTTGAAGCGACAGGCCGCAGAGTCCGGAAAAACTAGTGAAATAATTGGTAACGGTTTGCCTTGAGAAGGACTGCTAGTAGAATTAATTACCTCTAGGATTACCGAAGTAATGAAATATCTGTTGGTTAACTTCCGCATGCCTCTCTCAAGTATCAAACGAAACATTGGTTTCTTGTCGTTTCAAAATTTCCTGTGACGCGAATTATTAGCATTGGTCAATGTGAAGCAGCAATGGCGCCAATCAATTCATAAGCTTTCAAAGATCTGTCTGCTCTCTCATTGCATCTAACACAGTCAACTTAAATGCCAGCGGATGCAAAAGAATCTGAAAAATATTGTTCTGCAGACAGATTCTCAGTGAGCCTTTTATAGTCTTCATAACATAATTCAACCTTGATTAACTACGGTTCATAGTATTCAGGCTTATAGCGCTAGCCTTTGTTAAGCAAATCTCTAGGTTTCTTGTAATTAATTTGACTCTTTTCTCTGTATTTAGCTACCGAGCACTCACTGTGCCTTACAGAGGAGAACAAAAGCGGGGCATTGTGACCATCATGTGCGGACCATGTGACGAAATGAGATGCTCATTGAAGTTTCGTCCTGCAGCGATATGCAAACTTAAGTGAATTGATGGCCGTGTACTTATTCTTCTCACTTTGCAACACTGTCCAGTGCCTCACACGAATAATGGGAATACATGAGACCCTCAGGAATGATTTTGCTAACCCACCGTCTTCCGGTAATCCTTTTTCGTGATCTTTTTCTATATCACGGGCCTATTGGTAGAGTGCTAATGACATATAGGGTTTTATTAAACCCAGATTTGACCTTTAGTGCAGTTCTTATCGGTTTTGTTCTGAATGGTTAATTGCACCAAATTGAGTGGTTCACACTCAATCCCAGAGGTTCATTGGACGGTCTATGCACCTAATTAATCGTGTATCCTATTCTACAAGCAGACGTGAATTTATGGAGCGTCTAAAACGCTATAGAAAGACTTAGTTCGATTCACCCGTCAAAACCTTGTTCTGTTTCAAATTTAGTGTCAAAGAAATTCAAATGGTAAATCCTCAAAAATAGCCTTTGATTTTTGCGGGCAACTGTCCTAGTTGTCTGTATGTCCATCTATTGTGGCTATAAAAGTGCTTAATTAGCCCAAACCGACGCTAAGTAGCACCTAACTTTAGCTCTAAAGGTAGCCCATTTACCTCATGTTTTTAGAAATAAAAAATTCGTAAGGAATTCGTATGGCACTATCTGGCACCTAGGCGTATTCAATCGATCTCATTGAATGCAATCTGCTAAATTTATAATCTTCCACATACATTATTGCTAGAGGGGTTCGATCCAGCATCATCTGCATGTTACGATCAATACAATATACTGTGTTACAATAACTTCAGCTGCCTGTCTTATGTTCCGCGCAAATATTTTAAATTAGGACGACGTGAAATTATTATGACCACTGACTGCATCTTTAAGTAAGTCCTGATCCACGGTAGCAAACGGTGAACGAGGAGGCAATGCTTCGTTTCCCTTTGCCTCTCGGACAACAGAACCGTTATTAGGCTCTGCTACTAGCGGACGATTCTTTACGGCGCAACAGAACGGTAATAGCCAAAAAAAAATCGAATAATAGGCGACCTTTTTCAATTCCCGGCCTGATCGCCCTTTTTCTGGTCAGCGAGGCTGCTGGGAAATGAGCTCATTTCAGCGAAGAAGTGGAGGGTACTCGGAGTGGTTACGGATTCGACTGAACCTAGAGAGAAGCCGAAAAGGCGTAAAGCCGGACGAGGAGACAAAATAAAGACAATGCAGGGAGAGCAAACCGATATAGCAAATTCTCTTACATTAGTTCCTGCTACCTTTATTGATGTTGGCGATGACGTGGGACAAAACGTTTTTCAAGCTTTAACACTGAGCGTTGCCTCTGCCGTAGTACCGTATGCACTGGGAGTATGCGTTGTTCTCGCATTCTATGATGCCTGCTCGATGTATACATACATAAATATATGCTGTAACGAGCCCCTTAACAGGCACCAGCTGCATTTAAGGAAGTTAGTCCAACGAAGTCCTATTCGGAGGGGACGAATTGTCATTCAGAAAAGGTTGACGTGAAGCGGTTTTGCGCCACGTAACGGAATCAGGGCAAAGCAAGATGTAGGCATGGAGGTGCTAGCGATAACGGCAGGTATTTTGGCAGCGTGGGTCACGACCCGATGGGCTCTCTCTACGCATATGGGGGACAATCGACTTTAGCTCTCAAGGAACCTGCGGAACGGCATAGCTATATATCAAATCGTATTACCATAATAAAAGACAAGGGGAGCTATTGGCGCCGTCAAATATCCAGCACAACTCTGCTCTTTCTACCCGGTACAGCAGAGGTTTTCCAGGTGACCAGAATAATATGCAAAGAATGTTCACCGATAAAAGAATGTAAGATAACATATTGCTTAAAAATTATTTAAGTTTACCATATTCGTAACGCTGTATTTCATAGGTGCTTTTATTTATTTGAAATAATTTAGCTTTTATGTTTTTATGAGGAACATACCTTAGAGCTTGCTGCAAGCTTTCTCTGAAAAAAAAAACAAGTTATTCGCTATATCTGCCATCTTAGGAGACTCTGGGGTGGTAGGGCAGAGCAGCGACTGTGTGGGCCGGTCTTGTCAAATAACATAAGAATTACTGACATGTGACGGGTGTCGAAGTGCAAAGCTGTCCACTTGTGCATTTTACTGAAAAGCACATAAATCAGGTTTATGTACTCGTCAAGACTTCAATAGAAATTTACATTCAACCCGTCACATACGACCTACGTCAGCTCGCGGCAGACACGAAAGAGGAGCTCGTCTGATTTTCTTCGGTATCTGACGGTTAGCACAAGTACGTTTTGCTCCAAACGAGTTTTCTATCAGACCGGAACCATGTTGATATTACTAAGCTGGTGATGCACGAAACTGCGCTTAACATAACCATATTTCTCCAACAATCCTACGCAGTCGCAAGCCGATAAAGCATCAAGATAATTTCCTAGTTCATCTTTCAGGAAAGCATGTGCAGGAACGAAACAGATGATTTACTGGTAGCCCCACCAAGCAATTTGCGAGTCATGTATACCTTGCAGGAATTACGGCTCCATGATATGCACCGTTCTTTTCAACCATTACGTTTTTTTTGCATCACACAGTAGTGCTATCAAATTAACGCATAGAGCAAATCAGCTCATCGAACAATAAATCTAAATATTTAAATTAGATCTAAATTATTACTGCTACTGCCATTTAACCTACAATTCTGTCCTTAGCTTCTGTCACTAAAAAATTAGGAACACGGCCTACAAATATTAACGCCGAAAACTATTTTTGATGTTATTTTTAGAAAGAAGAAAAGCGCAGATACGACGGGGATGAGAGGCAGACAGGGACGAGGTGAACCCAAGTTGATTCACTTAGTGTCTTTTTTAGCCGACTCCAGATAGCCAGTCTTGTTCGTGACCAGGAATAGCTGCCACTGTTGTTTCCAACTACGCTGGTTAACGTCGAGGCTGTTTGGGACTCGAAATAGGCAGATTGTCCCTCATCCACCGGTCGCACTCTTAGTTCGTTTGTCACCCCACGCTTCGATTTCGAGTGGACAAACAGAAACTAAAAGGTGCGAAAGTGGGAAAACGGCTGGCTGCCCTACGCGGCTGGTGCTACCGCTAAACGAATCCTATGACTGCTTTTGGAATCCCCCTTCTCGTCAGCCCACATCGTCGAAAAGTTCGAATTTGATCAGAAGGAGCACGGTAACCGGGAAGGGTATCGATGACATGATAAACCCTCTAAGGTGGCTATGTCCGCGTTCCGGACTATTTCGAAGCTAATATCCACAGTCGTCCTTACTGATCCCCATCCCCACGACGTCTCGTTACGAGCTCGCTATTGGGGAAAGTACTCCTTTCTGCTGGCCCGATCAGAAGAGCGCGTGTCTGGACAATCGGATTGTCCTAAGTTGGGCGACAGCAAACGCCACGTAAGCGACTCAAGTGTCGTTACCTCATCCTACGTCGACTAAGGCTAAACAGCTATCGGTGAGGGGTTGTCTAGAAGAGGACTGTTTCAGTAGCAAAGCTGTGCAAACGTACCGACGACGCCTCAAATATCTCCACCATTTTAGCGAAACGATGTAAGGAGGGCCCGAACGTCAAGGTGAGTTGGCAGTCAAGTTAAAGTCAAGTTTCTCGAAATAATACGGAATCTTGCAGTCTACATTTGGCTACTACTTCGTAAATTAAACGTTAGATCCTCAAGATCATCCTATTGTTCGAATGTGTATTTAGGGGCGACGAGGCGACGAATGTACAATTCTGCGACGACGCTATATTCATATGCTTTTCTGTCTAAATGGCTTCGTTTGGCTGTGTTTCCACTGTGTCTTTTCCTCCAGGGGCTTTAAGGCTATGTCACTGTATCTACCTTTCTCCAATCACACTTTGCTACTCTGAAACCTGCGAAAAGATACCAACAGTCAAGAAACCCTTATGCAGAGGAACGGAATTTCGTCGAAAGTTTATCTATACAGTTTATACTAACAAACGTACTTGACGCACCTCAACAATGTGACCTGTGGACTATAACTTCTATGAACTTCTTTAGAAGTCTTGCTTAGTGTTGCTCTAACATAGTGATTTGCCCTTCACTATTCAAATGCAGGTTGAAATGTGCTCACTGATTGATAAGTTTTTCAGAAAGATGAAACTGAATCGATGAATTTTGTGGAATCATTTGCCATAGTCGTGCACAAAGGCGTATAGGATAAGGTAAATAACATTACGAGGTCCTTTTTCGCTTGCTTACAATGCTTCTAACTTAATTGTTTTCTGTTTTCCTTTCTATTGTTTATCGCGAGAACCATTTCTTTCCAGAACGAACGCTATTTTGCTCGATTTTTAAATTATCCATTTTGTGACTCAATCGCTTCGAGACTCCTGCGCTTTGCGCTGTACAGCCAGCGCTAGCAGCAGTCGAGAGAAGTGCATAATAACATGCTTAATAATAGTAGTAACAGATGAGTATGACCGACAAAAGGATGAGGTAAACAGGACAAAAAATGAAGTCGGCCGTTGCCAGCGTATTTCTGTGAGATCCCTTGCTCCCGCTTTGACCTACCCATCCCGTACTTCGCAGGCAGGCAGCCCTATCTGTAAACCGTGGCCTCTTACATAGGGCGGATGAAAAAACGTTTGGAAAAGTTGTCTTCAAATAAGAAGGGCCACATTCGCCTCGGCCACAGTAAGGTCTGCCAGCCTGGAGACGGGCGGTACGTACAAATCCGCAGGGTCTAAAAAATCGGAGGGATTTAGCGTTGGGAACAACATGCCGGGCGAAATGAACAAAAAGGGATTCATCATTACGTCTTCTTTCAGCACCATGTTTCGCACCTTCACTCGTCAGGTTTTTCGTCATCTACTTTCTATCTGCCCATCTGTGGGCTCCTGCGGATATCTTGGCCGCAACCCTGTGGGGAATAAGCACCGCCTGGATGGAAACGGGCCGTAAGAATAGTCTTGGTTTAACCAGCTACGCTATCCGTCTTATCCATCGTAGAACAATGAGACTGCCTATTTTTGTTTCTCCCATTCATCAAATGTTAGACATGCTTTGTGATGATGACAAACGACTACGGGTTTCGCGCTAGTGGCTACGTGGATGATGCGTGAGGTTAATATATCAATACGGATATGCGAACGAGATTCATTTGTTACGTACCTCTATGATCACTGACTTATACGTCCAAGATGTTCTCGTTAAGTTGATAATTGTGAGTGCTAAACATTTACTATCAACTTGCAGTATAGACAATAGACTCGTTGAAAAAACAACGAAAAGTTTTGTGCGATAAAAATGCACAAAATTAATTTTGTTCTTTCTTTTCTAATGATGCTAATCGTGATAAGAGTTCATTGCAAAAACCCTACCGGGCCACAATGCACCGCTTCTTCTAAAGCTGTACCTTTGAATTTTTAAAGAACTAGATGACCGTTATAGCACTAGGTGCCTAACCATTACGCTATACGTATATATATACATATAATAAAGCGGTAAAGTGATAATAAACAATGGAGCGTAGTAAAACAATAAAGTGTATGTAGATTCATCGTTGATGAGTTTGTTGCTATGGGATCTTTTTTGTAACTTCAGTTGAGTTCATCCTTATGAATGTCGTTTTAGCCTGTTGCCCGCTCATGTCGAGGCCACTCCTTACCTAATGATTCACGCCGGCGAATATACACAGATTTGCTTAGACAAGCAACAATCGATGCCTCATGGTTTTCTTATTTAGCCTCGAGACCAAACCGATTTGCTCACTCAGACGTATTGCGACGCACTCCATTCATCAGTTGATGGATAACCTAATAGCTGATATCTCGCTTGCCTTTATGGAGCTTCCATTCTATTATTTTGTTTTTGTTAAAGGTCCCTTAACAGTGAGGAGACATTTTCCAAGGGACGCTCGCTAAACAAACATGTATCACTTGAAAGCTTAACTAAACTAGACATAAATGACGGAGATCATAAATTAATTATGAAACAATTATATATTCGCATTTACGAATAGAAAAATGCATTGTTTCCTTTTATTTCCAGATACCTCGCTCCCTCACCGGTTTCGATGCTGCATTTTGGATTATGTAGTTATTTAAATACACGTTTTTTTCATGCCAAATCGGAATTCACAATGGTAAAGGCATAATAAGTGCACACAGGTACACAAATAGGAAAATCTGTTGATTTATTGTTGTATCCACAACAGGAGTCTGACGTTTGTTTTTTTTTTTCTCATTATTTGATGCTCCTTCGCACAGAAAAACATTTTTCGATGTCTTCTTTTCGTGTTAAATGTTTCCGCTAAGTATTCCGTTTGGTTTTTATAACAGAGCCGAGAGGTTTGCGTCGCCATTTTCATGCTATCGACAACACACGTACTTCCCCAAAGGAACTTCCGCATTTTTCATACGTATACGAATCCTAGGACTAAATATATTCTACTGCCTTGTGCGTACATTTGATTCAGAAAAAATGGGTTAGACAACAGTAAACTCGGTTTTCTGCGTTTTGAACTCAGGGCTTCAATTCAAGTTCGACGGTAGTAGACGATAATACAAGAAGTTAGACAAGCAGTTACTTCTAATCGAGCATAAGTTTTTCAGTTTCTCCTTTTGAGGGTATTTAAAAATCAGTAGATTGTCATTATATATATTAGAAATGTGTCATTGATTTATTAATCTTTATCCATAAATTTACGGCAAATGTGATTATTTTCAGGTTGTCCCTGTTCGTGGACGTGGAGTCTGTGTGACAGAGAACGACCGAATATAAAACGAGACTGCATGAATTTATGCACACAGAGGAGGGGTATGCCATCGACCTATCTGTGTAGAAGGAGGTTAGCCTCGATCGTTTCGATGAGTGTCACCGATCCTGCTTCCGCAGTACTGTTAACGCCAACAATAGAAAACACTACATCTAATACACTGAAAATTCGACATTGCTGAAATGTTACGTTCATAGCAAAGCCAATTGGTCTCATTTTTCTGCACTAAGTAATAAATTTACGTAAATTAAGAAAAGGCTCAAGATAAACTAGCCTCCTGGGGCTCTCACACATGGCTTTAGCTCGTTGCTAACAAATGTACTTCATTACTTGTTATTTGTTCTCGGTTTGTTAGATAGAATTTGACGAAACTCAGCGGAGCTTAGGCTTCCTATTTTAGCTAGGGTACTTGAGCGAATGTTTTTGTCAGTTGTTCCAAACAAATCAGACGTGCCCAGTTTCTTTCCCTCATTTTATTCTTTAGATGTGTCTGGGCAAAATATGCCTTGCGAAAATCGGATCGTATGGAGCGAATAGGGTACCCTGCATTCAACGAAACTAAGATCGCGCTGATCCTGATGAATTAGTTCAAGAAATGCCGTTAGTCTGTAGCAGTTGCGTTCTGTCTTTCTGCGTTCAGCTCAATGATCGGACTAACGATAATTGCTTGAACCGGGGGTCATACATTGGTCAAAGACGTTGACGATAATATACGCTAAAAGCCTGACTCTAGCCATATTATGCTAAATGGGTTGGATTTGCGGATGAGGAGAAGGTCAAAGCCATTTTCCTATATACGGTGCCCTCTGCGGCCGAATTATGCCCATATGTTACGCGGTTAAGCTCACAAGTGCCTCCATTATACCTTTCGGTTATTATAATCGAACTTATAGCCCAAAAACATTTGTATTAAAGCTAACTATACCTATTTCTAATACTGCGCGAATTTAATTGTATTAAGGCTTTCGGTATGCTGCTCCTTTTTCTGAACGTTCCATCAAATCAATTTTTCATGTACCGTATTGTATTTCTTGCAAAGTTGTTCCCCTAATAGCTTATCGTCATAGTCATTAAACGTCGTTGTTTCAAAAGTTGGTCTGATGCTCAGTTTAACGAGTCGGTGCCAAGCGAGGATTCTGCGGGATTTTCTCGCCGCTGCTATACGCTCATCTTAATCACCACGCTAAAAACATATCATTATTCATAATTCACGGCAGAATTTAGAAATTTTTTTTTAACAACTTTTACCATGTACTACGGCACTCTCTCATCAGTGTGTCCCTTACGAAGGCTGTATGTAGAGTGTGACGAGTTGTCGGCTACTGTGAACTTTTTCAACCTGAGACATTTTATCCGATTCTATAAGAGCAGTAAATAGTGGACTCTTGTATGGTGTAGACGTCTGGTTGAGTAAATTCGCACGTTACGGGCACATGGTGTCAATGGGTCTGCAAAAAACGTTAACAATCGAATTTCTTATTTGCGTTCAGTTGTACGACCACCTGCGGCTTCTTGGTTAACGATATTGTGCTAGTAGAAGGACAAGATAAACTATGGCCGTGTTTTACTGGCGGTAATGTTCCGCAACGTTTTTTAGACGTCTCTATGAGGTCGAGATGGAACGAACATGATTGAATACACTGTGTTTGATGTCGTAAAAAACACATACTCTAATTAAGATGTCCTCTTTAGCGACTAGCACATGCCTGAGGTACCATGGTAATTTTACCGAATCAAGCTATTGCGAAACCTGAGCATCGACTATCGTACACCACGTATCAAGTATTGTGTTGAATTATATATATATATATATGCATCGGACGTTATTCTAAATAGTGCAAGTTACAAGTCGTAAATGGCGACACAGTCAAAAGCCCTAACCGAACTACGAATACGATTGCTTTTACTAACTAACATTACGTTTTTTATTCGTATACCTAAAATGCCGCATAGTATCCATGTTGTTACGATTTTTAGCCACAGGTTCCTTTTCTGATAAATTTAGGTACTGTATTATGAATTGGGGGTTTAGCCACTCACGCGGGTCGGAAGGCATTGCAGTACGTCTGAACGATGCTTTATAGTCGCTGCTTGTTGCGTCGTTTATTATAGACACATAGGGCTTTCTAGTACGTCCACCGTGAGGACGTTCTATTACTGCTAATCGCTTAAGCGTTCCTGGTAGTCCCAGCCGTCAGTTTCGAATATACATCTTAGCAAGTTTTCTGTCGTCGTTCTGTTTGTTATGATATCACAGTCACAGCTTGCTCAGTTACTGGAGGATTTAATTATCAAAACAGCTGATCTAACGTTTCGCAATCTTCATTGTTCGTTACCTATCTGAGGAACAGGGTCCTCAGATCTGTCAGTGGGGTCCAGATGAGTACGGCTTTATCATTCGATCAACACTGGGGTGGGTTGATTGAATAATAAAGCTCCTAATGTCTTCTAATAATCTTCTCCTTTACCTGAGCATCATACGTACGTCGACGTTGTTTGTGAATAAAGAAAAATCCTAGCAAGATTTAAATTAGATCACACATTGAGAAAAACGGTTTTTCCTAGATAAAACCTATGCAAGTACCTGTTTTTATTATACGACGTTAATTTCCGAAGTCATACGTTTTTGATGGTTTCCACATTTCAGGCTGAGCAAGACGCGCCGACAATTTTTGAACTCTTCTTCTCTATTCGAAAAAACATCCCAGGTTGCTGTGCCCATTCGTCGACAATCAGGTCACCCAAACTTCGCAGACAAAGACTTGAGCGAACCTTGATGAGCATATTAAAAATACATTGTCACTGTCATCGCATACTACATCACACCTACATGTCTGTCTGATAGTATAAGTGTCCTTCAGTAACTGACGCTTACTTCAACGTATGAGTGTCTGACTATAATTATATAGTCACTGGTGTTTCCTGTACCTGCAGGCTTTCTTCGTTCGCTTTTCGCTCCGTCCGGGCTCTATTCATAAGAGTTCGAACGTCGACATATAGCGAAGCCTGTGACGATCGGAGACAGGCCGCAGCTGAGCAAAGGTATATACCTGGAGCCATCATGTAACGGTAGTCGAGCGAAAGTGTCCGTTCCGGTAGGTAACTGTTTGTTGAATGGACGTTTTGGGGCCAGATGAGAGGGTTACTAGCGCTGGTGAACAGTGGAGTAACATGGAGAGCAGGGCGCGCACCCTGCCGGATAGTGCTGAATGAAAAATTTCCTAATTCGCTTAGTGCCACCCTTCCTGGCAGCCATTGCCACCGCGTTTTCACATGAATAGCACATAACTTAAAAGAGGAATCGTGAGGGGTTTGGTCTCAGTCCGACTTGCCCGATTTGCTTGTCACTCTGCTTCCGATTTCGTAGCCTGTTAATCAATGACCCCTCAGTAAAAAAGGAGAGTCTAAAATTCTTTAAATCCGTTTCGTTGTGAGGAGCCAGTGATGCCACAGGGTACGAATCTTCTATTTTCTTCGCTTGTCGCTCGTACCTACATGCTTGTGGCAAAATTGACAGGTTCTGCATAGTGAAGGTTACTCCTGTTCCGACTTTTCCCCTCTATTCCTGCTTGATAAATAGAAAGCGGAATCCTTCATGACTAATCCATTGAACGGGGCGAAGACTTTTCGATTTCGCGTTACGGAAACTGGGCAAGTTCTATTTCTATCACCGAACATGCACTAATTACTTCTAAAGCACTGCCGGACTGTGTTCGTCTTCCAAAGTCAAACTGTAAAGGAGATAAAGATGATACGCTGCACTGCAATGCGCACAGAGTATATAAAATCAATGTTACGAGCAAGCGAAATTAAAACTAGATTTTCAACTGCTATCGTCCATTTAAGATTAACGGAAATATATTGAAAGGTCACTATTATCCTGAAAGAGACCTTGACTGCGCAAACTGACAAAGAACTTGAAAAAAAAACTTAACTTAAAATACGGTACTCGCCAATAATGTGCATTTTCGTTAGTTAGCAACTTGCAAGATCTTTCTACTATTGAATAACGCATATAGAATTAACAGGGTGAATCTAGTAAGCTCTATTGAACTTGAACAGTATTAGAAAATTACTTCTTTACAATAATTGAAAATTTCGTCACTGGTAAGTAAGTACATAAAACATTGTCACGTATTTACTTGATTGATAACGTAATCTGGTAGTCAGATTGATCGACCGCAGTGATATATCAGACTTCTCTGAGGTCAAGTACGAAAATATCACATTCGGCAAACCGCAAAAGCTTCAATACACTTTATTTATTTAGAGAAAACTCTGAGCACTATAAATAAACAACTCATTCCGATGCGGCCATAACTATAAATTATTAATAAACAATATCGTAATTCGTAGAAGAACACGGATTGATTAGAATCGGCGAGATATAGCATTGAAATCCTAAAGGTTGAGAGGTATCCTGCATTCGATAAAAAAAAATTGGAGAACGTCGCTTCTGCGTTCGATTATTCGGATATGGCAGCCTCATATGAGAGCTGTAGAAATCACAAGTAAGGCAGAATATTTTTGTATAAAAAATTCAATAACTAAAGTGAGGAAAATTAAAAAAATGTTTCCTCGTATAGCTACAGAGATTCCATTTTGAGAAAACACATAGATACGTAAACACGTTAAGGAAAACCGCAATAATTCTGATACAAAGCAATGACAGTTTTGAAGATCTGCTGCGTCTGAGCGCTGTTCACAAGGTTGCGCCATGTCTAATAGTAAAAACATTACCATATCACACACAAGCGAGATGTTTTCATTGTATCGCAGTGATAATATGTTTGCTTATTGAATTCAGGAACAACACGGTGGTATATGTACGAAACAATGTATGTCGACCCACTTTGTTTCGTAACGGGGGTAGCCGTTTGAAGCGTTGGGTAACGTCTCAAATACTGAATGTAATGCATGCAACAAAACGATTCTGTAGAAGCGACGATTCGGTTGTAGAAAGGGCAGGGCCACAAAAAAAACAACTCTCAAAAAGGCCAGGAGGCTCTAAAGAAATCCAGATGATAATATTCTCGAACTTTTTACGTGCTTTTGATAGAGTGCAAAAGACGACATTTCCTAATAAGCTCGAAAGACTGAGTGTTCGAGAAATGCAGCAGTTTCAAATCGTGTCTCGATAATGAAACATGATTTACTAAATTAAACCGGGTACTTAAAAAAAGGTCGTACAACAACAACAACAGTATTCATGGCCTGTATAAATAGCGTATTCCTGAGCTAAAGCACATCCAAAAGCCGCATAGGTTATGTCGGCCAGGCTTCTCTTGCGTATAAGTTCCGGACATACGTAAACAAAGATGTAATAAAAACTCTTTTCACAATGTTCAGTCATAGGCTTACACAAACGGGTTAGCCTTGGAAATCTCAATACATAACGCCCGTTTATGAAACGAGCATTTTTAAGCAACGTCAAAGTTAGCCAAATTAGCCGGTACTATAGAAATAATCGTCTTCCAATTAAATATAAAGGATAAGACTAAGGACTTATACGTTATATTACATAATAAATTCACCTAACAGAAGCACTGAGGTTAGTATTTGTCCTCCTTGTAAAAATAAGCAAAACGAGATTTTTGGCAAGCGTAAGACTTGGAGCCCTATATGAGTCACGCATATGGAACCACTTTCTTAAGCTTTGTAGTATAGCTAGATACGCTACAAGATACTTGCACTAGAAAATTATACTAATGAACTCGAGACAAGAGCTGAATATCAAAACGATATCCTAGCGTGAGGCATTTGACGCGGAACGAATCTTCCTATAGTTTGGTATATATTTTCTGTAAAGCATTAGATGGTAGGTTTGATAAGCAAACCTTGCCACATAGATGTGAGCCTTTTCTACAGCATGCGCCTATCACTATTTTTATTTTATAGGGCCATCTCCTGCCTGGTTTTCTATTGCTAGACAGATCACCTTCCTGTCATGTTTGACTCACTGTTTTTCCTATCAGTCCTCTTACGCTTAAGCTTATAGAGCAGGTTGGGTATAGCAACGCCTGACTCGGATATGGCCGACCTCCTCTACTTCGCCCGAGCTCAGCGGACGCGTGCAGATCGTCTTCACACACTTGTCTTCCCAACTGAGCTACAATAGTGTTGACATAAGCTTTCTTGCAGACTGAGGTGGAAAGTAATGGAGGACTTACGATTTTCCTGCTACCAGTGGTTTATCGACGTAAACGCGGTGTTGTTGGCCTGTTGTACATGGGCCTCGTTTCACTTTGTCATCACAAAAGCCGATTAGCCTTACGAGACCTTTGCGCAAGCAGGAACTTATCGGACAAAGAGGAGCTCCTCGGTCACCGTCAATACTTAGAAAAGACAAGGAACATAACAGAACCGACAGCCATATGTCTGACTCGAAAGTCTTCAAGATGCCCGGAGACGAGATAGCTATCATCGGGAATGTGCCACTATTATTTGCACAAATTTAGAATTACGCGAGAGATACTAGCAGCAGTAACATTAACGGAATAAGCGAGCAATTCAGTTTGAACTCGCTAGTTGCTAGTTCTCCAAATGGCACTGCGGTAGATTTTAGATTAAGCTGACCAAAGACAACGTCTTCTACTATTCAAGCAACAAATCTTGAAGGTGTTCTAAATAACCGCAACTTATACTCTACAATGTCAGAAGCAGAAACGTTCTCTAATTTTTATAAAAACATTGAAAAATCCAGCAGACTAATATCTGCCCTAGCATGAATCTTTTGCTAGCGCCCGGGCACTCTCTTACAAACACAACGACAGTAGCAGGAAGAATACATAGCTTCACTGAAGCGTGCTGTGCCGAAGTTTATCGCCATTCCTGCTTTTCCGTCTCGGCTCCATCTGCCCAACTTAATTCGAGTCTTGAAGCAGGAATTCGGCGAGTTATCGGTGACTGACCTGCGGGAGGCAAGACAGCAAGTCGACGGGAAACAATATATGCGTCAGTTCTCCTTTTCATTGGAAAAGGGCACCCGAAAGTCTTCGATATTTCAGCTGGCCCATCTAAGCCGTCTCTTCTTATTTTGCTCCCGTTTTTTACACAGTGGGACGGCCTCATAGATGGATCATACGCATATTACGCTACTGAAATGCACATAGAGATGCTGCAAACAACGAATAGAGAACGAACATCACGCAAAATGTGGTAGCCAGGCAGAAGCCATGTAATATGTGCCCCCCCCCAGCGAGCCATAAAGGCTCCATCATAGTTATAGTGGGGGTAATATGAATTGTGTACGCGTTGGTGTGGCACGGTCTTACGTCGCCTCGATATTGTTTGTTTACTGGTATAAACCGAAAGAATACATCCACGCACAATATGCAATATGTTTGTAGCACCCGATCTATTTCGTTCATTCCTTTGTTTTGTTGCGAGTGGAAGGCGTAGAGCAAGCAATGGACAAATGGCGGTGCTGGCAGTAGTGGTGGCAAGCTAGCATCAGAACACTACGAATCATCTTTTAACCCGCTGTCGTTACGCCATCACTTCGTATACACGCAGTGAGAGGTTGGGTACATTTTTTGCCAGTACTTGGTCCTCCTTTATCTCCCATTCCTCCGCAAGTCTTAGGCCTCGTGGGGCTGGCGGCTCCGCCCACTCGCTCAATGATATAGCTCAATTTCTACACTATTATAGCTTTTTTCTACTTCGGGTTACGCGGGGACCTAAGTTGCCTTTCCGAGCTCTCCCAACACCCGACGTCCGGCACTGGCAACTTTACTAGATAGCACGACATGGAAAAACCCGTATCTTTTTTCTCCTGAAGAAAACTACGTGGTGCAAGTCGCTGCTGTTCTAAGCATGGCTCGTCTTGAGCTTGGGTTCGCTGAACTGTGGGGGCTGAATCTCGTGCCGACTGAAGTGGACGAGTTGCTCTACGAGACTCAATACATAGTCGTCGTTTTGGAACTGGAGGCCAGGAAAGTCCGACTGGGTTGACGGGATTTAAATCGGATCAATGCGGCTTTGAGGTTGTTTGTCTGTTTCTCAGGATCTCTAAGCAAAGGCTGTGCAGAAGTGGCTCTACTGAGGCCCCTTTCTTTGTCACCCTAAGGCTTCATCGCCTTTCTGTTCTTCTTTTCGTTTGGAGATCTACAGAACGCGACGTTAGCTTTGGCGCCTGATTGTACGACATCGCCTGAGAGCGGAATTCACCGTGCACAGAGAGTAGGTCCCTGACGTCGGAAGTTGGCACCCGTTCCACGCGAATGACCGATGCCCAATTGAGTGACTGGTGGTTGCGTCCAACACGTAGTGGTTCTGATCGCGGATCGTACCGGCTTGTAAGAAAACAAGCCAAGACAAGGCCAGATTTTTGAGGCCTCGTTCTTTTAGCAAGATCATACGTAAGAATGCGCAGCACGGAGTAAGAGACCAAGGGGTGCGGTGTTGTTGAAAAAAAGAAGCTTTTTTATTTGAACGATCATGGAGTTCCATCGGCAAGTGCATCTATGCGTGGCCTTGCGTTGATGGAGGTTCAATAAGACGTTGCCACGATGTGATCGAGCAAGGAGCAGTCACGAGCTCTGCATGGCTGTTGGAGCGGACTGTTGGGCGCTCCGGTATCTGCCACTGACGATGGACTACAGTCGAACGCACGAAATTGTTGGCTCGAGTTTGCAAAGCACGTGGGATAGAAGGAATGGAAATGTAGGGGAAGCCAAGGCAGACCCATTGATACGGGACCGAACGACCTGTATCTACGCAACGTTTATATAGATATAAAAATACCATATAATAGCAAAAGTTGTTGCATCGGAGCCTATGATGGGCCGAAAAGTCAACCTGATATTTCGCTGAGTGAACGAAACTGATTATTCAATGCGATTGTAAAAAAATATATACAAACTCATATATATATATATATATATATGAGTTTGTATATATTTTGCTATATGTATATATATAGCATATGTTTCTTTTTTATTGAAGTTAAATATACATATTTCTGCTACCGTTCACTTGCACCGTATACAGGAATCTTCGTGAAATACAACTCTATTTCGATCGCCGCAAATCGGTGGGCGTGTAATAAATCTTGGTGAGATATTCGAAATATTAACATATTTCATTAAAATATTGAGCCTTAAGAGCATGGATCCTACTTGTTCAAATTATTAGGACTCTAGGTGGCCCAAATTTTCCCATAACGAGGTTGTCTCATTATTGTGAGTCCTTCTCCTACGTCTTGGGCTTTTCGCTAGATTAGGGCGCTTGTTCAAACCGTCCCTTTGCAGGATAAGCCTATGCGATCTTTCATCAGCATAGTCTTTCACCGAAGCGTGCGGAAATCTAAAACAGGCTTATATTTTCAAGCGCTATAAGACCTTGAAACGACACCCTCATAGGCAAGAAAGCTCGAGCCCCTAAAGCTCTCTTGTATCCAGTTCTTTACGATAAATTGTCTAAAAAAAGGTAGCCCAGAACTTCCTCTAAGACTGAGCGTAGGCTTTCCGTCGACGGTCTCCTCTCGTCAATTACCCTAGATCCACCCCATTTCACAAGCACCGTCGAAGACTTCGCCTCCAGGTACAGCTGGTCACACTATGGTTTGCATTACTTTGGCATTTTCCTCCTGTGCAGACATTACGGCGTTCTTAAATAAACGAACGGAGCATCCGTGAAAGCGATTCATTTATCATAGACCTATCCTCGTACCTTTACTTCATGTTTTTAACTACATGCCACCGAGGACGTGCTTAGATTTAAAGAAATATAATCTGATGTAGCGAGCTCTGGGCTTTGCCCAAGAAATGTAGGTCCATAGACTGTCAAAATCTCCCGAAATGTTAAAAGCGCATAAAGTCTACTGTTATCGTGTAAAAAGATTATTTGTTTAGTTTTTGATCGCGCAGAGTGCCTTAGGTGGCTAGGTCATATTTTGATTGAAGTCCAGTGTCATCTGCCTTTTGCAAAGGATGCTTTGTGGTTCGGATCTGAATTTCCAGATTGGAAGCTCTGAAAGCAATCTCAGCCAATGTTATCATATTCTCAATCTCATACCTAATTTGTGTTGCATTTTTCCGAGCTTAAAAGTAGAAGAACGTAGCAACAGTTATATAGTCGGTAGCTTCTACGTTATGATCATGCATAATATTGGTAAGTCAGCTAAAATGTAAAAATACGGCAAACGCAGCTTGGTTCGGAAGTTTAAAGCCAGATGAAGAAGTACTGATGAACCACACTACGCTGCCCATGCAGTATCGGACGTGAAACCTGTTGAAACTCGAGCAAGGTTTCAACGTTGCCAAATTGCTTTCTGTCCGGCCTGTAATAATATTCCTATGTATTTAGATATAAATGTGCATCTGACAAATATAATTTAAGGTTTAACAATTAGGAACGTTTGAGCTGCATATATATCCCGTAGAGCTTGCTTACGTACTTGAAATTGAGTAGATTTATTATATAATAGCCTTACTGAGCTATAAAGAGGCGCATTTGTGTAAGCACCGCTGTATAGGTTGATTAAGTAGTCATATTGCAGAGCTACTGTTTATTGAAGTATTTGTGCGTCTAATCGAAGGTTTGGGGTAGTAAAAAAAGGTCGAATTTAATGCGACTTATATTGCAAAAAAACGATACGCCGATTTGTCCACATATTGATATCATAGTGGCGGATTTTGTGGAAACCTCATAAAAAGGTTTATGCAGCAATAAGAGCTGACACCTAATGCAGTGCGATGAAAACGAGAAGTGAAATAAGTCGATAACTGTTTCAAATAGCAAGTCGTTTTATTAATGTTTATATCCTATAAACCTTAGTCTTAATAGGTGTTTATAAGATCACAAAAAAAAACGCTAAATACAAAAACTAAAATACATACCGCTATTCGTCACACCGTATGTCGATATCGTGTGCTATCTTCTATCGACAGTAAAGGGGTGCGCGCATTGATCAGTGGAGTCATGAAAGTATACAGCCCCTAGATATGACTTAGTCTGCAAATAGAGTTCATAAGCCAAGCAAGTGAAATCTGTCCGCTGAAACTTTTTGAATATCATTTCTGATTCAAGTCCATCGTTTAGCAAACAACCGTAAAAATATCATTGTTTAGTAATGCTGATACCGTTTAAGAGAGAGACGGGTAAAAAAAAGTAATCGAAATCCTCTTGCGCTGTTAATGTGCCGGTCGCCCTCTTTGTTTTCTATTTGGTTCACGAAGAAAGACGGTCGTTTATTTATGGAAAAAAAGAATGAAGGACGTCCAGATGTCGTTTCGAGATCATGATCAGCAAGAGTCCATAGGGCACACACGCACACTCTGACAGGAACAATGGCTGACTTTCTCGTTGCGACGTCCCTGATCACAGTTTAGATGACAAGTTCGAATCAGACAGTAGACATCGAGGGGGAACAGCTGGAGGCCAAACGGGCTTCTGTTGGCCGTTGCTCCAGAGACCAGTAACCCGAATAAAACAAATTACCAGAAAATGACCTAAATACTGATCCGTTCTGGTTTCTATTCGAGACCGTGAACTATATCCGGCAGCGCTCGACTCTACGCTCGGTTCCGATCTGGTCTTTCACTGATGCTTCACATTCGTCGACCTAATTTGACCGCACCCAACGTCCGCGAGTGCCCTCCGATAATTCACTCTTTTTACCCTGCTATGATTGATACTTGACATCAAGAGCAAACAACTGCGTCATCGAAACGATTTAATGATTCGAGACTAGATGTACGGGATAAAAATGAAAAATACGCAAGGTCGACTGTTGTGCATAACTTTCTATTGCCCCTCTTTATAATTCCTATTCTGGTGCTTTAATATTAATCTTGCTGGCATGTAAAGGGTAGGGATTTACTGTGCTGAATCATTTCGGGGTCCGCACGTTTTGGTCCTCAGTATCTGACAAGAGTTAATCACAGCCAGCGCGGTCTTTGTCACGGAGATAAACGGGGCTTGATTACAAGACCACCGCGGTTCCTGGCCCTGGAACCATGTCATGCCGTGGAATCTGGGTAAGCCGGCACATTCCAATGAGCAAGTAGTGCTTCTCATAGCTAGCCCCCCCCCCCGCCGCCAACGAAAGCTTCTTTGGTTGCCGCCGGTCGGCTGGTTTTTGAAAACGCACATATTGCCTTAGTGGCGTGGAAGCTCTGGTGTGGAAGTTCGATACTTCTCTCTTAATTTCTCTTTCGTCGCAGCCCATTTGCATCGAGATTCCGTTCGCAAGCCTGTCCTCTGTGTACTCTTTTTTCATGCGTCTTCTATCTCAAGTTTAGCTATGTAGCCCTTCTTCGGTCCATCGCCCGTCGTGTATTTCGTTCCCTCGCCACACTTGCCTTAAACGCCCTTATTCCATCAACTTCTTAATACAAGAAGGCCCTTCACTGTAAGAACAGACTGAAGGAAGTAAGCGTAAGTTCGTTCACGGCCGGCGTCAATGTTCATCACCATTTTGACTCGCTGATACCACCCGGATCTCCGGCACCATCCGCGGTGTCCAACCCAAATGAGTTGTGAGTTCTGAATTCAAATCGAGTGATGGGTTGTAGCTGCCTGCAGCTAGTAACACGTCAGGCAATGGAACAGTATAGCGTGGAAAGGCCGATGTTTTTACCCGAACGGGGACGAGAAGTGAGAGGAAGAATATTTCGTACTTGCAGGATCTTTGGCAGGCGAAAGTTTAATTGAACTTTCTGTTTAATCTTTATAGTCATCAACACTTTAATCGAAGTGATTATATAAAGAGTCTATTAAAGATTAAACAGAGTCATTATGTGTCTCTTTGTTATATAATAATATGTTAAGGTGTGTTTCACTCAGTGACGGCTTCTAGCAGTAGTAGAAAAAAAAAATTTTTAAATTTATATAAAAAAAAAAGCAAATTTTATTTTGATTTTTTTTTTTACCAAATATTAGTTAAATCTACGAAACTTACCACTAACAATAACGAGATAACTTAGAGATTGAAAAATATTGTTTAGTGGCCTACAACCACAGGATCATTATTCATAGAACTGACCCATTTGATGAAATGAGTGCGATTTGTTATTGTATCTCTAGAGCGGTATTAAGACTTGTTAGTGTAACTTATCATGACGTTTGACATGACTGATCCAAAAATTATAACGGCTTGTAGAAAAAATTTTTTTAGCTAAAGAATATTAAACAAAGGCAGGTGTCCTAGGCTTAATTTACTATTAATAATTCGTAGATAGCTGCCTGTGTCAAATATCATATTTGAGACGCCCTCTAGGCTCCATTATGCCCGCTGGCAACTTGCTTGTATCGAACCTAATCTTGTTTTTTGTTGTGATAGCAATATAATAATAATATTAGAACGATCTAGATAGAACCATCTTTACCTTATATATCTAGAAAATATTATATTGGTCAGAAAGTAATTTCATTTTTTGTATTTATATTAAAGGCTGCTTAATGTTTATACATACATTTTTTTTTGGTTTCTAATAGCCTTTCTCTACCATACGAACACTAAACAGGCTCTCTAGCGAACTAAGAAGGCGTTCACGGGTTCACAATCTGGGTTGAAAGACTGGCTGCAAAAGAATTCCGTTTAAGGTCAAGGTCGCTTAATTCTCAAGGCCGCTAAAGTCACGTATGGCTAAATGTTGTTTTACAACAAAAACATCGACCAGTCTTTAACCTCGTAAGATTTTTTATACAACCAAATTTTCGTTAAACATCGTTTTTCCTTTCCGATACCGACCGGGTGGGTGTACGAAATGACTCCTTTTCCCGTGCCGCGAGATGCATATGATGTTTATACCATCGAGAATGCCACCTCTGCTGGGTTCCTGCGAATCGAATTTCTCCTTGTCTTCAAAACCTCTTCTGGCGGATGCAGGTAATTTTGGACGATGCGGGAAATAACTCTTAATTGCGCACGGAGGTATTGAGTAGGCTAGGTAAAAATTTTTACACAATAAATCCATGTTATCCTCCTTGTACGGCTTAGAAACGTAGTCTCTCATTCGCCTTTAGCATTGAAGACCTGAAGCCACCCCCAGGAAATGCTGACCTTGTTACTTCAGGACGGATGTAGTAAAGAAAGCAACCTTAAATATGCAGTTTTTCGGTCATACGATGTAATCCCGTAGTCATAACTGCAGACAATCCGTAAACACTACAGGAAACCAACAGTAAAAAAGTATTTTAGAAAAACGACAAACTAGGTTTCAAGCCAAACAAGTAATTAAGAATACAGCCAGCGAAGTTAACAACTTGCCGAAATTACTTTCTAACTTAATAATATTAGTATTCTGTCTGCATTTTGTTTAATTCTTTGCCAGAATTGCATGCCAATTATTTGGTATAAGGGAACAGTTTAAGCTCAGATACTTTTTTTAAATACTACTAATTTTCTTATTATAGATTAAATACATTTTTATGATAAATGAACAATCTTAACTTAGAAACCTTACGTCCAATGCACGATAAAGGGCACAGCGACAGAAGGTCACATAGACCTTCAAATACACCTGCTCATTTAGTTCACTTATCATGCTTTAGTAACATCTGAAGATGTTTTATACTATATCTAGCATGGGCTTCCGGGCATTGCTGGTAGAAGATGCTGAAATATCGACTACAGTGCGCAAATTGTTGTTTTTGTTTCAGTAATTATTCATAATGAGTTTACATAGACTGGAGGGTAAAAACTAAGCTGACTAAATTATCTGTCGACCTTTAACAATACGTTTATAACAGAGTCACGCAGGTCCCTAACAATATAAACATTCTGCTATAAATTAAATCACAAAGTAAAATTTATTTTGGACTTGGATGGCTTGGCACCGATATGCGAACTTGCCTATCCACATAATATCGACGTACGCCTTGCGGACATTATGCTGAGTTATCCATACGCGTCACCATGTGTCTGTGAGTGTATGTATATTATCGTCTTAGTAACACGGAGATGGATGTAACAGTTGAGGAACTAGCTCACCTCTTCTAGCCGGTCGGCGTAGCGGCAGCAGCCCGATGCATAAGTGGAGGTATGCAATGAGAAGTTTGATGGAGGACTAGAGTACTGAAAGATTTGGGACGCGGTTTAAGGCCAGCCGATCGCTGAACCCGTCCTTAGTCTTATTTTCCTATAACTCCCTTGCTTGTAACCAAGCCTCGATGGGGCTCGTCCAATATTTGGCCATAATCGATCGTACCAGTGGAGTAACCAGAGTACTCGAAACGACTGAGCAACCAATACACACACGCCCGCAGCGAATGCGGGAGAGGGGAGGAACAGAATGGAGAAGCCGGTAGGGAAAACGATCCGTCCCATTCCGCATTGAGCTCTCTTTCTGTCTTTATTCGTTTTCCCACTGCCACTGCTATCATGCAGCAGGCAAGCAACTATGACGATTGAGGGAACACACCCAGCGGGCTGCCAGCAAGACCTAAAAGTTTAGACGTCTCCCGTCGCCCGCTATAAACGAAGCAAACACAGAAGAAAACGAAGAACCTAGTCCGGACGGGCTTTGCCTCTAGAGTCTAAGCCGAAACAGTCCCTCAATCAAAAAGGGGTGAATGACTTGGAGATGTGGGCTTAGAAGACACTCAGAGCTGGCGGGGATGACGAAAAAGGGCACCTAGTTACTTCTGAAGCCCCACAAGCGATTCACGGCGAATTGGTGGGGGCAGGACAACGGAACGGAAGTGAAGAACGCTAGCATAGAGAGGCAAAGAGGCACATAGCGAAAGACTGATTGGGTATGCGGCGCTCATCAAGTGGCGTCGAAGCCCGTGCCGTAGTTGCGGCTGTTGTGGACGGACTGCTGTGTGGCACAAATATTGACTTACCAACTTGCAAGTGCGCAGGCAAGAATGGGACCCACCTATGGAAGACCGTCGAACGGAGTGGAGCGCCTTGGCTTCACCGACTGGATAGCTAGCTAGACAGACCGTGCACGCGACATAGGACTGTTACAACACCTAGAATAGGGCAAGGCTAAGCGAAACTAGAAAAAGGAACTCTGCTACTAACCCCCCGAAAACGGCATCGAAACCTTTGTCCCTCCCGACACATACACTGCGTTACAGGGCTATAAACCAGTCTCGTACACTTGCGCGCGTACACATTCACCCAAACTTAGCATCTGCCAATAGATAATCGGCCACGGCAATACATCGAAATAAATAGGTGTAAAATCCGAAATTTATAAAGCTTATCCAAATGACTTATACGTAGATAAAAATCGGCAATTGCTGTATCAAGCTTCAGAAGAATTGTATACTTCATATTAACTATTGTTTATTTACTTAGTTAATATGATGTGATAATATCAACGGTACTTGACGTTGATTTTTACAGTTTTCCTTAAGCTAATAGATATATTTTTAGCATTAAGTTGCAAATAATGTTCGTCTTTTTTTGCTTCAATATAAAGAGACAGTATTTTACTCGAATTGTAGAAACAAATCAAGATATCGTGTACTTGCCGTCACATTCTACGACCTTTTCGCATCCCTCAACCTAACCAATCTATTGATTCCCTTTCGTCAGAACCTTCGAGCCTAGCAATGAAAAACTCAGTTAATTCATTTTTGAGACCTTGTTATTTCGAAATAGATTATTACCACTAATTAGGAAATTCGGTAAGCCGCCAGCACGAAGTCCAGATAATACCGGAAGAGAAGGACGACTTTACCTAGTTTATTGGGTCTTTTCTATTGTATAGGCTTGTTCGTTAGATGCAATTGGGTTACTGTATACATATCGTTGTTTATAGCTTTCTATTCTATGCATTTATTGGTTTCACTTCTTTCAATTCGCGTGTTGGGTTAAGAGCTAAAAGACAATTAAAGACGGTGTTTGACCACTTAGCTTAGGAACTTAGATCTCATACATTTAATATAAACCTATTGAATAAATCTTGTATATTCGAAATATCTGTCAATAACCCTATGGCTGCAGTCCATCTTCTCTACCAATTCTGCTTTATTCTTCTGCCATCGTTCTTCAAAAATGCCTATAGGAATCCCTCATCAACTTCGAATGTCTTAGAGAATGGAGTCCATCCTTCAGTTCCAATTTCGCAAACTATCTTTGAGTAGTCGTCTGACGCGTGGAATTTGCACTATAAACGGCAAAAATATTTCGGGTTGTTTCAACACTACTTTGTAACCTCCACACTGGTGGAATAGCTGAGGGCTCCAAAAAAGAACTTCCTCGCTAGCGATACCTATTTTTCGAGCTCAAACTTTAGCTAAAATTCAGTTCATTGCGCAGTGAAATCACGACAGACTTCTAAAGCAGAGAACGTTTACAGAAACAAAAGTTACGAGGGAACGGGAACATTTAAAAGTCCGCCACAATATAACGTATACACATATTTTTTTTCAATCTTTGCCGTCAGTTTCGTTGGCTAGTGTAACGACATTTTGAAACGCGCTAGATAAGCAAGATGATAAAGTTTACCGTTAACGTTCAATAATTATCACGTGTTTGTTGTTATCTGGGTGCTAAGATCAGAGCAACTTTACTGTAGCTCCTTGCGTCCAAGGTTCTGATATAGAGCAGGCACTAGACTAGTGATCATTCCAAGCAGTACTACCTGTATATAACCTCAGTACTTACCTGTATACTTCATGGTAGAACTGCAATCGTATTTGAGCAAAGTATCTACTTAATCGGTGCACGTCTTATATTTGCAGGCCGAGGCATCGTCACGATATAATATTCTTCTATACGATATGAATTATTCGTATGCAATACGCATGCTGTCTGACTTCCTATTTCTGTTTCTATAAACTCTTGTCTAGTCCAACGGCCCAATGGCGGATTTAACTTTAAACAGGATTCTAACGAAAATGTACTCGTTGCGTTCAACTTACTTCTGAGTTACTGTTAATGTCGCTGTTGTTCGCGACTCGTTAGCAAAGTAACCTTAAAGCTGAGAATGATTCGCCTTAGTGTCCGGTGTCCTGTAATTACGATTTCGTTAACATTTTTCTTCCAAAACAGACCTCAGGAACAGCGGTTGCTGCTAGTATTGCCATAAGCGTTGCGAATTAGGGAAACTCCCTGCAGTCAATGAGCGAGGCCTGATGAGATAAGGGACAACATGGAAACAGACAGGCTATGAGCAAGGGGTTCACTCCTCCAGATCTTATTATACTGGCTAGATATTGCAGCGTCATGTGTACGCGGCATATGCGGAGACATGTGTATGTGATCTTGCATATGCCCCACCAGGTCGACCAGCCACCCCACGCCCACGGGGCGTCGGTGACGGCTTGCTTCGTCTCTGCAGAAAACCGATTTGTTGCTAGACAACATAGCAAAGGTGGCGAGCATTAGCACTAGTGCAGACCATCACTAGTGATCTCGATTAATATAGTAAAATGTTGTTTAGGCTCGGTTGTGAACCCATACGATTCTATTTAGTCGAATATACATATATATATTATTATTTTTTGTTTTTTTGTCAAGATTAATACATTTGTACGGAACATCACCCACTGTTTGTTTATTCCAACAAACACAATACAAAGGGTTCCACTTGTAATTTCAGAAATATTATACGTATGAAGATTATAAAATAGGCTTTTAAATAATAAGCCTCGAAACGGAGTAAACCAAAATAAAGTGAGTATCGTTTTTTAGACACAGTCGTTTGTGGAACGGGGTGAAGTTATTTTTATTGTATATTTCTCTATATACAGTAAACAATAGGCTTACTGAGGAAAGCATCAGGCATCGAACAATTGTTTACCGCGCCTACACAATCTATAAACATAGGATATGATGACACTTGTATCATTTACCTTTCAAACATAGAATATGTAGACGGAGTTTATTTCACATGAAAGTATAAGGGCAAGCAATGTGCGCGATTTCACTTGAACGGCCTGTCTAGCTGATGGTTCTGCTGTAAATGCAGGAATTTAATTAAATTTCAATGGCCGTTTTTCGCTGGTACTAGCACTGGTGACTGTACAGTTATCTTCAAGACGAACGTTTCTCTTCGGTCTTATTTATTCACTCGGGAACAATTGTTCGTGGAGTTGGTCGTCCATTGGAGCACGACGGGCATCGTGCCACATTCTGCTTCTACATTCACCTTACTATTGAGTACTACTGTTCAGCTGGCCGTTATAAACGCGCCGTTTTTGTACGACTCGGATCGCGGCCATAAAAGGAATTGCGTGTAGGATGCAGTGATGGCAGCGCGGTCATGGTGAACATAATATTACATCGTCGACCGTAACTGAGCAGTCCACACGCCGCACCAGGCGAAGCCCCCGCTATGTTGTCGCTATATACCTTATACGCCTATAATAGTGTGTGTAAGACGCCTGGCACAGCACACGCATTACGCTGTTAGGGATAGGAGATAAACGAGGCACCCTCTCCCCACTTCCAGTAGAGGCAGGTGCGCCTACATATATATGACTTTTTGCACGCGGTTATGGGAGAAGAGGAGGCTGCGGAATAGGCGTCCTGAAATGACTTATTCTCTGTCCTGATGTAGAAAAGTCCAGACATGAGCCAGTCATTCTATTTAGGGTTGATGATTACCTTTTTAGCGCTGCACTCGTTTCGAATTTTCGTCCCATCTCTCGCTCCTTCGCTTGGTTTTTCGTTTCTCCATGACTCAGGAAATATTCTGGTCTCTCGTTTGAGCAGAGCACCTGTTACTTTCGCCATTAAATGGTCCAATTCCCAGTGTCAAGTTGTAGCGCTTACATGACAACCCGGTCGTACCAATGGACGCGTGCCGTTTGGAATAGCGGTGCTGAGTGCTGTGTTAGAGGATGTGGCAGCTCGGCCAGCCCAGCGGGAATGGAACAAAGCTCCTTAAAGTACGAAAACTGTAAACAATGAGTCAGAGCTAGCGGGAACAGGTCAAGCCAGCGTATGTCTGTGCATATTACTTAGGAATCGATAGTAATGGAATGCATCCACCAGGCGATTACATGTACCCCTTGCCCAAAGTTTGAAAAAAATATAATATTTTCCTTTGATAGGATTTGTTTGAGTCAGTAGCGTATCTGTCTGTGTAGCACGCCCACCAGATGTCCAGTGAGTATGCATTTATGTACTTCTGTAACATGTTTATCTGCCTAACAGTGTCGAGAAGCTTTCCTTGGCTGCCTCCGATCACTCTTTCAGCGTCTGCCTTGAGCAGAAAATGATACTGTTACCGAAGTTCTTGAGGAAATAGACTTTCGACATTTTCGGAAATTAACGTTTTCTGTTATAAACACAAGTTTTGCTCTGAGACGATACGAATTCAATCGGTAGTGCTACGTTTGCTTCGTCTATAGTAAACACGCACGTTCCGGACCATATTACGCGACCAGTTTTACAGTAATTATTAACCTTCATCTTAAATGAATATAATAGGGTCTATTGATCAATGCCGCTACGGTGATATCGCTCTATCATTTATCTGTACTCATTACCAAATCTACTTCATTAACTTGTTGACGGTCTATTGAAGGCGCTGAAGTCGCATATACATTATACTGTAACGTGTATATCATTAGGCTGACAATTTACATATGGCGCTTTTATAGAATGGGAAATAGATCGCACATTCATAAGAAATAGATATACGTAAACTATCTATATTATCCATATTGTATAGAAAGCATGTCTATGTGCGATATAGGAAAATACGGATAATTTTCCTAGAAAGCGAATTTGTATAAATAAAAATAATATCGTTAACTGCGTAGAGACTCCACTAGAAAATAAAATTGAAGCAATTTGTTTGCTGTTATCTTCAAATAAAGATCCTTGCCGACATAATTCTAATGGAAATATAAAAGATGAATCGTTAAATACATTCCGAAAATCGGTAAAAGAAAGCTTTTTACCGATTTTCGGTTAGTGCAGCAGCCAAGACGTTAAGAAGACAAACGACGGCAACAAAAAAAAAGACCGAACTTAATAGAATTTGGCATAGTATGAATCAGAAGCGTTAACCGTTTTTTAGCGTTAGTAGCATATATATATATATATATATATTAACAGCCTTCGTAGACGTTCGTGCCATCAAGTTGTGAAAATTTTAATTTCTGTCGTAGTAGTGGTATTGAACTTCCAATGTCTCAGTCTCCATAAACCTTTGTTTACGAGAAAAAAACATCTATAACCCATATCGCGCGAATGCGCTACTTGTCATACAAGCAACGGTAATCGCACTCACCGCTCGCTATGACCGCAACTATTTTCCCGTTTGTTTTCCTCCATATGACTTGGTTTTCAACAGCAGCCGCTATACTTTAACAAGCAGCTTGTAATGTTGAGCTTAGGTCAGTGAATAGGAAGACTGCGACGAGACGACCGACAGTTCTCTAACGTTGTCGCATGACCGTACGCAGCATCAATAACCATCATCATCACGGCGATCTGTTACTGCACGGTGCTAGTCCAGGCCAAACTGACGCTGCTTTTAGCTTCTAGCGTCTGCCCGCTACCGCTCCTACAAGTGAAGCAATACAGGATAACTTCTTTCATGAAAAATAGGTCTCGAAGGACATTCAGTAGGACACCAACTAACCATGGCTAGTTGGTTCGCTGAAGGAAAGCCTCGTTTGTTTACCGAGACGACGACTAACAGTAGCCGGATGACGGCTGCTGATGCTACTGAGTGGCGGCTTTCGCATGGACAAAGTGTATAGGCGGACTTCTTTGCCCCAAGAGGGGTAGAAGGTCCACTAGCACCGGAACGGGACGCACAACGAAGGGCGTGAATATATCCATGGATATCCGAAGTAAGGACTAGCAGTTAGCGCGCAAGCTAGTCAAGACCAACGGACATCAGGCCGCAGACGGGTCGACCGCGGCAACCAACAAGCGAAACAACGAGGGGTTATCATAAGGACAGGAACTCTCAATGGATAGATCCCTTTTGCTCTCTACTTCTTTTTATTTGCCCTTCTTCTGTTCACTATTGGAAACAAAGCACTGGAGCAGCACTACTAGGATAGAATAGTTCAGCTATCAGCAAAAAATGCTGCGACGGTACGCACCTCACGAGCTCTGGGGCCGTTTTCTGTCGCCGACCGACAAAAACAAAGAACAATATGTAATTATAATAAACAGACACGATGGACCTTGACGCAGCGCATTTGGCACGATACACGAGCAGAGATCGGTAGGAAGAACAACCAAATGCATATATATATATATCGTACCAGCTTGTGCAGTAGTTTCTTTTATCACAGAATCCAATACTTGAAGGGGGCTGTAGGCCGACAGAATCAGATTGGTTCGCAGGGCGCAAAATGAAAATGTTTTTCAAAAGATTTGCTCATATTTGTCATTCAGTTTAAAGGTAAACTAAGTGGCTAAGCTGGCATTCGCGGTCTTTTCTTTGTAAATGTTAAATCTCTTCGATCAATGAGTCATCCATGTATTGTTTGTGCCATTCCATTGAAGAAATCATTGTTTATATAGCTTTGTACGAACGTTTCTGTTAGTTACGGATGGCGTCTGGTGGCTACACCTTATTGAGAAGTATTTTTGCTAAAAATTACTTCTAAAAATTTTTCGCTATATTATCTTTACCTGTCACAATCCGAACAGTTCTCACATAAGAGGAAAAATACTGGAACTATATGAACTTTATTATATTATCTCTAATATATAGATCATTTTCGATGATAGTTTGGTATTCATGTAAATTTTCATTTAGAAATAGGCTCATATTCTTATACGACTATTATCAATCAACACTTACTCTTTAAAACAATAGGCACGTGCCACTAGGTACAGGTCACAATATGTTGCCCACGGCCAACGTATACGGAGCCAAAGGTACAAAGCATGAGTGTGCAATTAGTTTTCAATTTTCTTTTAAGGTTAAGACGTCATCCGGAAATTTCTGTTATTCATGATTTACGTATCGTACTCTTCTGGCCTAGATATCACGTACATTATGCATGCAATACGTTAACATATAACTAACATATCTGACACTCGTCCAATCCTATAAATATTAACCGATAACATGACTTTTTTCCATCCTCTAAAAAGTTCTCGAGTATACACAACAGAAGTCCTATAATGTTATTGCTAGCTGACGCAAAGGCTTATTCTACAGAAATTTTTATAGTTGACGTTCCTTAAACATAGCTAGGACCAACCGGACAGAGTGCCTCGTTGACGGCATGAACAGATAGTCTTGTTCGAGAAAATTCACACGGCTGAAACGTGGGTTCGAGCAGGGCTTCCTTGGGCTTTACGTTGCACGTGTGAATCCTCTTGAGAAAAAGATAAAAAAAAAAAAGAGAGCTTTCTGGAGCTTGGAGAGGAGTGACGGCGCCAAAAGTTGAAATGTAGCAGGAAGGCCCTTATAGGTTTGTGCAGTCCGGTTTGAGATTGTCGGTTGAGCGATCCATTTAGAATATTTTCTTGACAAAAATGGCTGTCGCTGCCACTGGCGGTCCTGCCCATCTACACAACTTGCTTCTCACGTTCAATCTCTTTTTGCTGTGTCACTCAGCTCCCCTGCGCCCTCAGCTCCGGTCGTATTCGGGCTTCGAGCAGTACGTCTGCCAGCCAGCGAACTCGTCGTAGCGATACGCCTGCGCCTTCTAAACGGAGGTGACCGGCAGCCGTCGGTCGGCTTGGCTGCCTCTTCCCTTTCGAACCGACTTCACACAGGGCCGGCCGTCGGCGACGCGGGAACTCGACTAGGCCGAGTCGGTGCTGAGACATAGATAGTAATAAAATACCGCTATCATTTTACCGTTCATAAATCAATGTTACAACAAAGCTACTACTCCTATTGCTCTCGTCCCCCGTTCTCCCCCGCTCAAAGGCAGCGCCAAAGAAGAAGATGCACAAGAACGAGAGGGCACTAGAAACCACATCTAGGCAGCAGCGCGAGACACAGAAGACGAGCGGCGGCAGGCCGAATGGCACCGACTGGTGCGTCAGTGAGGAGGAGTGGGGTAGATATGGAAGGATTTGAAGAGCGAATGACAACAACCCCATTGCCACCATCGTCGCTCCCGAAGATGACCCACTGCCGCCGTGTGTATGGCAGCCAGCTTGGACGACGAACACAAGCCAGCAGAATGTGAGGAAACCGTGTCAGGAACGAGAAAATGGAGAGAGAAATGGGGCCTAGAGAGCCGGAAAGAGAGAATGCTACGAGTAGCGAGGCTGAGAAGGCCCGAACGAGCCAATGAAAAAGACAAACATATCTCTTCGGGTCTTTCCGCTGCTACCACTGTCACTTCTTCTGATATAGGCGAAACCACTGCGAACAGCAATGAACTACGATGAAGAGGGCTCGAAGCAAGGAATCTTCTTGTTGACGACAGACGTTGTACCTCCCATCCGTGTACATGCTTCTGGTAGATAATGTTAAGTAGCACCGTCGTCCACTTGAAGCCTTAAACTCAAAATTCCTTCATGAGCTCTCCTGGCCTCTTTTCCTCCAAAAACCCAACTCCGTCACCTCTTTTTTTTTAACTTGCAGAATCTTCCCTCAGACCCAAGTTGCAGTCGGAATTGGCTTTTAGTTTTTACCTTTTCTCTTTATTTCTCACCAACTGACTTCTGATCGACACGGTAAAAGGATATATGAAAAAAAAATGACAAAAGAACTCCTTTTTTCTTGCTCTCTCTAACTATAACTTTTGCCTGCAGCCACTTTCTGTTATGTTTCTTGTATGTTACAATATATGTTCGACCAATTTTTTTACACACTTTTTCCTTTTTTTGTTGGTATTTTTTAGGGTCTTTAGGGCACATAATGTGAGCAATGCATCGTATATCTTCTAGTCCTTGAAGCGCTATCGGAGACCTGTAAATCGCGATAATACGGCTGAAGGTCAGCTAAAAAGGTTCAAGTACACTTCGTAACATCTATCAAACAATTACTCCTGAATCTACATCTACAATCGCCGTGAAACGCTACGTCAGACTGCGTAACCATCTCTCTCTAGAACGCCGTCGGATAAACTGCGGACTTTTAACTGGCTCGAACAAGCAACGATTCAACTTTGTAATCTGCAAAATGTTTCTTCGACAACACATTTAAACTGGTATGTATCCTTAGACCCTATTCATTTCAGTTCTCCATAATTTGAATCTTGTGAGAATACTCCAACAAGGGGATCTCTCTATGCAGAAAAAGCTAATTATCAATTTCTGTTTCAGTTTTGACGCACAAAGATATTGTCCGTATACTTCTACGCAGTTACCAAAAGATAGGATTTTGTGTCTCGAAAAATGAATATATTTAAGATTGTTCCTTCCTCTGGTGATTATTATGTTACCGAACGCAGCGATTTGAAACGTACCTTTGGCTTAAATGCTGAACGTGGGAACAGTTAAAGGAAGTTCAATAACGTTTTATGTTTGCTGATGTCGTTTTGAGAAGATGCTCTCACTTCTATAAGCCCGCTTACGGCCACTACTACGAAGGTGCGTACTTCCGATGGATGCGACGGAAAATGTATACGATATTGTGTCTTTCTTTTTCTTGCAAAGAGTCGCGACCCTTTAAGTTTGTTCTGCTTGACGACTGGGCATCATTGTCTCGCAAAATATGGCGTCTGAGAATCTGCCATGGCTGTCTACACAGGCTCTTACGACAGTGACCACAGATTCAGGCGGTGACTGCAATTAATTGGGACGATAAAAAGCTATTACCTGTCGCTTTTTAAATAGATATTGTTAGAATATCTAAACGAACGCGGTTTTTTTTTCAAATGAGTTACAATAAAGTAGAACGTAAGCATACAGATGAAAAGAAATATGTTTGTAGTTAGAAAAAATGCGAGCCTGAATCTGAGAGAGCATTTGTTGAAACATCGACTACATTGCTATCTGTGTATTTACTTACTGTACTTATAAACTCCAGCCAGGTATTAGGAACATTTAGCAAAACACGGTTAGGAAAATTTTATGTATAAACAATATACATAAATATATATAAATAATAACAAAGAAAAGAAAAGTTTAGTAGTCGCTCCCAGCATACAAACTGCGTCCGAGATAGTTAACCTTGTTTATATGTTGTTATGCAATACAAAATTCCAATGTACTAGTAAATATTAATGATGAGTCTATTGTGTATCTGTAGATATTTATATAAGTTCTTATTATTGAGCGTTGAGAAGCAGCGTTATGACCGCAAGATTTGACGCGTATGTTTGTATAACTAACCTTGGCGCGAGCTAAACTACGGAGTAGAAACAATTTGACAATGGACACATTTGGATTTCAATAGGCAAGCTTTTTTTTATTTCGATTTAAGCAAAACAAGTGTTATTCCAGCAGTATAATACGAACGGTCAAGGGCGGAAAGCCTCGATGACTGTTCCTATAATAACATTTTATATAAATTATACGCACCGTTATGCATCAGTAACTCACACGTTCATTGTAATTAGAACACGGAAACACAATGCTATCCGGCGAGTTGGGCATAATATAGGTTAGTCGGCTATTAAACGACTAAGCAGAGCTCTATAGTTCCCACCCAGCATAGACTGTTTTCCCTTGGAGGATTTTTCAAAACACGTTTCTGTTAACTCCGATTGTTGCGTCACTTGTTACCTGACAAAACCCAAATGGAACGCAACTTTAGTCAGCATCATGGTGTAACTATAAAAATTAGCGTCGGCCGAAGAGCATTTAGGGCTATGGGGTCAGCACCATTTGGCAACAATGTCTCTATACTGCTTCCATATCCATTTGCCGCGCATCAAGGCGGTTAGATGGCTGACATTTAACTGCGTCTAAACGGCCTTCAGGCCGCCTTCTCCCCCATGCTTCCCGCAGCTTACTTACCCTGGGTTTGTTCGCTTTCTCAGATTCAGTTACGAAAAATCTCTGCTTGTATTTGAATTTCATACTGCCGCCTTCTACAGCAAAAAATCATCTCGAACAAAACGGAAAGACCCTTAGCAACCTGACAAGGCCGATGTCGGGTTAAGCTGTGCGAGTTTGTTCAGACATTCGAACCAGGAATCGTCTGATCAGAAAGTATACCTGGATAACGAAAAGATTCGTCCGAGAAGGAAACCGCCATCGCAATTGGTAATATACAGTACTGTCTGATTTGTGGCCTCTAACTCATAGTATAATCCTCATGATAAATGAGTACGCTCCAGTTTACGAGGGTATTGAAAAGGTTAGCGAGTACCTACTTACGTAATTTCGGATTTGTAATATAAAAATGTACCGACAAATGAATGTGCCAATGTTAGCACAAGAGTCACTGATACTATATTTTATAAACCAAATGTAAAGAGCCTTCGCAAAGTTCTTCGATTGTTATGCCCGGTTATTAGAACGTCCAGCATGTTTGAAATTACATACGCAACATTACCATGCATGAAAATATCCCAATGCTAGTCATAAAGACCGGCCCAGAAGTGGTGACCGATCTGCAATTAAGAATCCCTTGAAATCTGGATGCAAAGCAGTCAGTCAATGGACTGCACCACTAACTATGTTTATCCTTGGAGCAGGAGGCATACGCATACCTAGTTCATTTATAGTGTTAGTCTATGGAAAATATGTCAGATCAACAAGGAAGGTAGCACATATTACTCAAATGGCAGATACTATTTGAGCAGCCATCACTGCCAACCAGATGTATTCCCAGCAACATTACCTTCGCTACGAGAGCTAAAGGACAAAACGGGGCATGAACATGGGCCGCTTTGCCATAGCACCAGTTGTCGCTAGCCCAACACATCTTTCGCTGAAATTTTATAGACTGCGCTGTCCCACTGTATGTATGAACGATAAAGGCCGCCCCAGCGGCCGAGTCACTGACATCTTTGACCGATATCTGGATACCGTCAGGTTACCTGGATTGTTATCGGGGAGAGAAAATTCACATTACTGTAACGTATGTGTAATTCTCGAAGTGGACAATGGAGGACGACGAATTAGTGAATAAGGTGATAGCGTGCTGACATTTGTTGGATTGAGGAAAGACCGCAATCTCTGGCGATTTAAATACAAGGGAAGATATGCTAAGCGAGGCATGAATTGCGACGGGCATTTCGTGAATACCTCGAAGAGTTTGATAAGACATTTTACAGTGATTGTACCAAACAGGCCGAACTCTGGTCTGGAGCAAAGCAAAAGGAGCTTTTTATATGAAAACAAATCAGAGGCCTCGTCCTACGTATAATTCCGCCACTTTCGACCAGTGAGCCCAAGCTATACGTTTAGCCCCTCACAGACTTCGTTTGCGACCGTTAGAACACTGGTTTAACTGATACATTTCACTAGTTGGCTCGCAGAAAATCTCGAATGGATCGCAGCCTCCGAAAAATGATTCTTTGCGTCCGATTGTAAGCCAGACATCCTCAAATTATCCAACCACAAGACATGCGGCCCTGGCATAATCTATAATGTACACACTGAGAACACATTCTTGTTTGCATACGATTAAATAACTATGTTCAACGCATGCTTGGCATAGGGAGAAATTACTATGGAGTGTGTAGTGTTTGATTGTAGTCATCGGAAGAGCAACAAGAAACCCAGGAGACCGTGAATCGTAAAGAGGCATTGTCAAGAAAATCTGCATCTATGAACTCCTGTCTGGGCTGCAGTGGTGTCAATCGAAAAGTCTCAATAATTGTCAACAGTAACGGCAGTAAAGCTTGCCAATTTTAAAGTAGCCCTATATGCCACCTATAGAGCGCGATCATTTATTTGCAAAAAGCTCAGAGCGCAAAATCTCGCGCCTCTAATCTAGACTGAACGAAATTTTTTAAAGCAGGCGTTAATCCTATGCTGAAGACACGCAATCGAATGATACAGTATATCTTCTAGGAGAGTCACCGGTTTTCGTCCATGACCTCCGTTAAATGGCCAAGTTGCTAGACATCAAGACATACGTCGCATGTACAAAAATACAAAAGCAGAAAAAGATCGAAGTTGACACATTTTCCTCTAGAAGTTAATCATGACCAATCGAAACGATGGAACGGCACAAACCAAACAAATCGACATATTATAAGAGGATAGTCTGCACGCAAGTTCCATGGTTTAACTTAACAAAAAAGTTTTATGCGAATGGCGCCGGTTAATGTAAATACTGAAAAGGTCTTTGTGATCGCTATCACGTCGGTGTTTGTACGCGAACAAGATCAGCCATCCTTAAGCTCGAACTTCAACCGACAACAGATTCTGCGTCGCTGAATTATGTCAACATTACATAACTCGCTCTTGTATGTAGGGGATATGCTCCTTTCCATTTAAAACGTATTACTCCGATAACAGTTATTGCTTACAGTAAAAAGCACTAATATGTGTCGTATAGTGTCAAATCAAGGGACCAAATATAGCGACCTGAACCCACAATCGTGGTCCCAACATAGTACTCACGACTGAGGTGAGCAGCCACTTGAAAAAGATGAGACGGTCCAATGGTAGATAAAAGGGCAGTACTGCATATAGAAACGACCGTTTCGTCGAATTAAATATCCACCAGAAGGTTTTTTATTATATTACTACGATTATTATGACTATATACCCTAACGTGTGCCATCATCGTGTTATTGGAAACGTGCCCGCAGAGTGAACACCCGAGACCGTTTGCCATCAGTGAGCGCCGACGTAGATGATGATGAGGCTGATCGAACCCAGCCAAGGATCCTCATGAAGAGCTTTTGCCATCCTATGCCATAGCGGTACTTTCTTTACGCCAATCAGCCTTAGGTAAATACTCCCTATAGTGGAGAACCAAGAAAGAAGCATCACTTACGAGGAAAAGACCGACCTCCGACAGGGATTCACTGCAAGCCTGAAGGTAACCTCTCTCTGACGTGTCAGGAAAAAGAACAATATAGCGCAGAACTCCTGTTTTAGTCTCGCCTGCTGACTTCACTCACGTCTGGCTATCCAAGGCTACACTCTATCCTTCGCCCCTGCCCTCTTCACCCCATAAGCAGACAAGACATGTGCAGCGGCCATAGTCCCATCCGTCCTTTTTTCAGTGCTCCTACCAGCCACGACAGGAACACAATCATGAAGCACGAGCCGCCAAAAGCGACTGGGACTTTCACAGGCGGCCATCCGTGAGAAAAACGTTGCGCTACCGAGCAGGTAAGAAGGAAGACAAGTACTGGACGTATAAAGACGAAGGAGCGGCAAGAAGAGACAGTGAAAAAGAGACGCGCAGAGATCGTTTTGGCGTAGAAGTAGCGACGGCTCCAACTATCTGGTGCGATCCTTCCAGGCGACGGGTGAATAGCCATATGATAGGGCCTTTCTTCCTGGTTTCTCTGATTCAAGACCCCATAGCCATGGGTATGTCGACCAGAAGCAGATATCGCACTACCTCTATTCGCTTTTAACTAGATGGAAGAAATCGGAAGAATTTCTCAAGCAGAGCGGAAGCCAGGCTAGCGATGGCTGGCTGGGGTCGCACGAGCGCAGGTCCTCGGGCGGTGCTACTTGCTCCCAGGCTTGCCCTCCTGCCGTGTACATTGCTTAAGTAGGGAAAAGGAATGGCGCAGAGAAAAAATGTTTAGAAGGAAGAAATGGAACTAGCCTGAATAGGAAAAGGATACTACCTATTTGGCAGATGCTCACCATGGCAAAGACTGTCGATCAGCCGAGCGAGTCCTTTTTGGAAAGACTTTTTTTGCTGCGATCTTCAGTCAAATGGCTCTCCCTAAACGATCCCCATTTATACCCCCGTCAGGCAGCCCTATATATTGCATTGCGTTTTTCCAAGAGCCAAGATGTCTGAGAATGTCGATGTAGATATTAAACGCTGTCGCAGTCTCCAAAGGAGTACAGCCTTGGCCCATCCGCCCCGGCTCACGGGTTCGATTCCCACCCACGATTTGTATGTTTCCAAATACGTTGAATTTATCCGACAGTATTTCAACTAAGTGTGCAATTACGTTTGACTATTGCGATGATTTTGCATGTTTTGTCTTAAGTATTGTTAAAGCCTGCTTAAATCCGGCCGTACGCTTTAAGCTTATTACCAGAAAATTGGTGCTGAGCGAAAGAAAGCGTAAGCGATGTACAATACACCATATAGGGTCTATTCTGGTTCACCACTCTGGCCAATCTCGAGCGACGCAGACGATCAAACCGACCAAGTTGATGAGCCTCGACCTGACACCCATATAGGCTCTGATGATCTGATCTGACAGCAAATGGCCGAAGTACCAAATCGCCGTCATCAAACATATAACCATCCAATTGATTTGTCATAATGGACTAAAGGAGAAAAAAGACGATGTCAGCAATCAGGATCCGGAAGTTCACAGACAGGATAATAAATATATGTGTGCACATATGTGTAGGCTATTTTTTGGGGATCATGACAAACGAGGTTAAGCTTGTGAAAAACCGGGCAAGAGCATCTGGTACTCGACACAGTTATGTTTAAATACGCTATATTTATTATATGGGGAATTCGGGTTCGAAAAGCTGTATATAAACGACAATGTACAGGAAAACATGGTCTAATAGGATGCGTAAAAATACCGTTCGTTTCTTTAGCCTGCTGCTCGTTTCGGGTAATAGGTGACGACTGACACGGTTGACCTTAGATAATATGTAAGTTACTTGTTATATATAAAGTACTTTTCAGGCCACAACAGATATTCATATGCACAGATCCATAAGCTGGATTAACTTTTCAGCTGACCACCTGTAATTCCCTTACGCGCAAAGTCTGATATTCTTATTATAAATGCACTAAGCAATATCATTGCATCAACGATTATTTCCTACTATGATTAGCTTCTACTCGATGATATTTTGTCTTTCCAACATCGAACAAATCCGTTGGATTCGTACACCACGCACATACGGCTTGAAAAAACGCAGGAGGCTATCTTCAATTTAAACTGAAAAGCCAGTTATTTTTACGTTTGTTACTGCGCCCTCTTCCAGCAGTTAGCGAGACATCTGTCCGTCCTAGAATCATGCTTCTTCGGGTATGTCCAATTCCTTATGGACAACCGGTAGAAATACAATAGCACATCGCCTTACGGTAAAGTGAGAACGGTCCTGGAAAGTGACGGTGCGCAATAACGCTAACGTCGCTGCATAATATTCCGGTTCGGCTTTCGCTCGCATCGACCGATCTTTTGTAGTCAGTCTATCATACATAGAACGTGGTTAATATTTAATAATACAATACGCGTTCAGACTACGGCAAGAATAAATGTGTCTTTATCTCTGGCTGATATATGCACTGTGTCTCTCACTGCCACTTCGTCTACGACGGAACCATACGCGTGTATGGATTTTCATACCGACAGGCGAGACACACAGTCTACATATAGAGGCATCCATCCGGGGGTATCGAAGTGTCACTTGAAGTTCGATATGTCCCAATGACGAACACATTCTTGCATGCGGTCGCCTCATATAGACACCATGGGCCCCCGTAAACATGCGCACCCAAGCGGCACTTTTGGCATGACTCTTTTTTGTCCACAGGCCAAGCGCGAAAAGGACGTACGGACGTTGGGGACGAGCTTACTGTAACGACAAGCTATTTGTAACCGTTCTACTGGCTCAAATTCTTTTCGACGCTTCTGTCTGCGAGACTTCAGCCCTGCAATCGACGAGCGCTGAGGATATCCCGCAACTGAATACGATGATATTCAAATTTGCACCTTTTCTCTGGTAGAACCGAAAATGACACATCTAATTAGATATCAGCAAGCATTTTTAGCTACACAGAATCTAACGTTTTGATTGACCAGAGCAAATATGAAGAGTAATTTGCAATTAATATTGTTTGTAGTATTAAGATTCAATGGTTATCATTATTAGTACTAGAGATTTATTTTCCGAAGAATTATGTTGATTAGCTAGTAAGCTAATAAGTATGTGCAAGCTAAATCAGTAACCTATATTGAATAGCACACAGCGAAAGCTGGACGATCGTAATATCTATAACAGGCTCTAAAAATTCTGAAGATACTTTAAATTAATGACTATCCATTTTACATTCATTAAGGAGCATCATAATAGCATCCTGGTTCAATAAGGGCGCGAACATTCAAAAACGGCCTCCGAATGTGCTAAACGGTTTGAAGTTTTTTGCAAGCGGCCTTACAGTATAATGTTCGGTAAGTTATTCGCCAACAGTATTGTCATCGGATGGGTACTTAGTCTGGATTGGTGTCCGTGCTCTTCGCCACTTGAATCAACGTGTCGATTAACTCAGTGATTCGACGCACGGTCACTCCTCAGCAAAAAAACTGGAGAAAACAATTGGGAGCATGTCGTTTGACGTTGGGCAAGGTCAGTCAGCCGATTTCGGCCTGTCGAACGGTGGCTTACATAAATAACGACATGTTTGTGGAAAATTCTTCCCCTGACGTTTGATGTCTGCCTCTGCTGACAGGGGGCGCAGGCTCTTTAACAAGATCAGGAAATCCGGTAGCTGGTGGTGCGACATGTACAACATGAAAAACATCCTCATTGTGTTATATAGGGAGTTCATCTTTTTAGACTCGTGTGTATTTAACATTTCGAGACAACTGCGCCGCCTTTTTCAATCTTTCGCCTTTTCAGCAGATTTTAAAAGATATTGTCATTTTCTTACATCTTCCATTCAACATTCATTGCATCCTGCGCAATTTCTCTGCTACATTCATTTTCTCCTGCAGCTGGGTTTTTGTTCTGAGGCCGATCCTTCGCCTGAAGTGTCTTTCAGCCACACAACGTCCGTATGTCTTTTTGGCATTGTTATTATTTGATAACATTTTCTGTCTCATTGGGAACATCTCTTCCTTTCGGACGTAACGCCCCGATTAGGATCCTAATCTCTCGGATTGTAGCCGTCGTTCTTACTGTGCAAATAAATATTATCTTGTAGGAAACAGCTCCGCAAAAACCTGTGCGCAGATTGAAACGAGTGATTTTTCATAAAGTAGGTTGTGGTGCCTCCAGTCTCATACTCCGCCTGAGCTAACACTTGAATAAACGCTGTTGTAACTAATGGCTAACATTTCTTCGATTTTGAGATCTGGAGATATCGCCAAATCATGCAGACAACACCGTACCTTAATGGGAGGTTAATGGATGACCGAGACGAACCAATACGATACGGCACCATATATCTATACCAGTTATATCATGAATGTGCCTACATTTTCTATATAATCAGTCCTTCGTTCACTTTATCTATTTGTTCTTTTGAGTGCTTTTTGTCGTCCGCGGTTGTCTCGCGTTAGCTACCAGTTGGCTACGAAAGAAATAGTTATCTTTTTCTCATTTTGCTTTGTTCAATGCCGTTTCGCCATTGGCAACCAAATAAATACGACGGTAGGACCTGGTACGTTTTGTTTGTCATTCTGCCTTGGCCATAAGGCGTGACAGCGTTTTGCTTAAAGTTACAAATGCTGGCAAGGTCTTTGTGCATTCGCGGTTACCGCGAAGACACCCGAGGCGTCGTACTACCCATCTATACTACCAGACCAATATCAGATAACGAATCTGACCAAGCACAGCCACAATTCAATATGTGCAACCTTCAGGAGTTCAGTACTAACCTAATTACCGGCAGCGACCGTACTTGGCGTCACCATCTGGCTTCCGAAGGAGAATCAAAAAGTACAAAGTCTCCTCTAAATACCCTCCAAGGCAATACACTACAGTTGCGTTATTGATGGAGTTAGACTGATTATACAATACGATAGCGTCTGTTGTAAAATTCTAGAGTCATTGTAAAAGTGTTTTTCGGTAAATATCTCTATACTGCACCACATAGCCCATTAGTGTACACAGCGTTTCGTCCTTTGAAACGCGAGAAGCCGAAAACTAGATATCAATAAAAAAATAAACTCTAACAAACAGAGCGGATTGTTACTGCGTTACTATTAAGTTAGACGGTGCCAATTTTGTATTTGCTCTAGAAGAGTGCGCCTTTTCATTTGCAGGCTTAATAAAAACGACTGTATTCTTGTTCATCCAAGTTACCTGTTTATGCAAACATAAACAATCATCGGGCTGCATTTAGCAAACGTGATCGGACGTATTGCACCAGCTTCGAGGCAAGCGAAATCTATTCAACTCTTTTCGCTTTAACAAGTATTATTGATTAATCACACGAATTCAAAGAGACCTAAGGTCAGGTCTAATGTACCCGTGCAGCTAAGCCAGTTTAGGTCTAGCATTCGTCCTAGATCTGCTCCTGTGCGTTAACAATGTAAATCAGCCTTTTACAGTACCTTGTAAAACATCTAACGGTGACGCTTTTGAATTAAGTCAAGTTCAGTCGAACATGCACTGACGCTCCATATATTTAAACAAAGGTAATTTTGTAAAGTCATAGATTGTGTAAAAACAGGTTTAGTACTTTTTTATTTCATACTATTTATTATCTTTGCCATGTCGTATTCACAGGTAAAAGTCTACTCGATGCATTGTACGCGTGAACATTATACGGGCAATACACGCTCGAAGTGTCTATATTCGTTAATAAGCCTAACATCATCAAATGGAGCATGGTCATACATCAAAGATGTTAGATTTTACACTTAGTCGCGCCATAATATAGAAGAACACCTATGACAACAAGAACGATCCTGGGGATCTTTAAGGACAAATCAGTTTCTTTCACTGTGGTCACGAGTTAAAGGTGGATTGAGCGTGTTATTTCCGTAGCCGTCAATGCCCAAAGTATTCAAAGGCCTACCCAGCTCACAAAGGGTTAGAACAGATAAGGAGACAACCATCATTCAATTGAAAATATAATAATATCTACGGCCAGCTACTAGCTAGCTTGAAACATGTCTAGCTGAATCAGTGCGAAGGCTGTCAAAGGACACCGATATATAGCTATGTTTCCAACGCATTTTTTTCATAATAATGCGTCTCGCTACGATAAAACCATCGGCCTTAGGACCGTATATCACAGCAGAATAAGACATAATGGCTAATCGGACTATACTATTATTACACGCAAGGACGCTGTAATATCACATCAGTATAAGAATTATTTTCGTGTAAAAGAGTATACACAATATATTTGACCATGCTCGCCGGTATAGTGGGCCATAATCATCTCCGAACGAGACGCACAGATCGTGCTTCCAACTTCTTCTCCAAAACAAGCCATTATGCCATACGATCAAGCTCTACTTGTTCCTAATACTGTTGGATAAGTGCACAACAAGCACCTCAATAATCGCATCGTGGATAAGTGTCAGGTCTTGTGTTTTTCGAGGAAATATAGTATAGAATATATGTAGATGGGCTGGGCTTTGAATATTTTTATTGATTCTGACCTATTTAATACCTTGATTTTTTTGTTGTTATTTTTAACGCTTTTCAATAGTAATTTAGTCTTCTAAATACTTCTGAAAATTATCTGTCTACATATATATATATATATATATATATATTCAAAACGAAGTCGCAGAGACGTAGCAGGAAAGGTTGTAATTGTCAAGAGTTGCATTCTGGGCTTATGGTGTTTTTCAAAGTGTGATATTTAACGCCTCGTATACGTTTCAGGCCTCCTGTGCCAGATGTCAGGAAAAAAATTCAGCTACCACCCATTTATAGTTCCCACCGTGATCGAAAAAGACTACAACTATCTCTGCTGTGACCATACGCCTCGAGAATTGGTCGGTTCTCCCACTTGTCACACATCAGATAAAACAATACGATGTTATTGTCGGCCTCATTGGTATCCTATACGTTACCTCGATGTTCCGAGCTTTGCATCCGGTATCGCTGCTAGGTATTCCATCAGACAGCTGGCTCCCAACACGAAACGAAGTCTATCTATGTTCGGATCCCAATTAGACCATAACGTATTCCTAATATTAGCAAACGAATACGTTACCCGCTAGGCTATCACGGGAACCTGTCACACGTTATCTGTTAAGGCTACAAGAAGCTGCGCCCACTGCCCCGAAATACGCAGAACTTTATTTGATTGATCTATTATTAAAAAAGAACATAACCCGCTAACGAATATTAGTTCTAGAGAAAAATTCAAGGTGTGCTCGAAACATATTTCATCCAGCCTTTATAGTCTGATTAGAAACAAATCGTTACCCTACTACCGTTCTACGACGTGACATTGTTTGTCAGGAGACAATCGAAAACTTCAACTACTACCTAATCATTCTGTCGTCCAAGTTGTGGTCTTCGTACCCCTCGACAATTTTATTTACCAATACAATAAATATTTATCTACGCTGACAAGGTAGCTGCGGTAGGCGTCTACCGATAATAACAAAGTGTTATGTCCATTTAAGTTACCAAAGCCAGTCGGTACTGACAGCTAGTTGGCCAAAACTTTACCGACCATGAACCATCGAACAAAGTTTAATAATCGAATAACTAGACGTAACGGAAGTTTTCATTTGAAAGCAAATGTAGGCGTCAATTAGGCACTGGCAAATGCAGGTAGAGAATCAGCAAAGATTAACAGGTTACCCTAAACACATTCTGTGTGGTACCACCACCACCACCACCAAAAAGTAACGTACGACACCTATTTTACTATTATCAGTACTTTTTTGCCAGTACCAGAATTAATTGTCAGTTATATAATTTATTATCACCGGCGCTAGATACACCGAGATACTTCGACCGAAATATAATTTCAGCCAATTGCGTCGACTCGGCAGTTTGTTGCTGATCTTCTAAAAGTCATATCTTAGTAAAACGTGTAAAAGGGAGCGGAGCCCTTTCCTGTTATGACAATCGCAGCGGATCGATATATTTACCGCTAAACAAATTATACAATATATAGGCTCACTATTGATACATGCAACATGTGTGAACTGATTGTAAATAAGCAACACCCATTATATAGCAAATATCATTGTGCAGTGTTGACGGCAATGAGTTAGATCATTTTTTTGCATAGATACGCGTACGCATACACTCATGCAGAGACAGGGCAGAGTCCACCTGTTAGCAGTGATCCATCCGATAGCACCACTTTCCCAACAGCTTGCTAGCTAAATAAAGAATTGCACTCGTTGATAAAAGTTTCATAATCTACGTTTGAAGAGGTAAGTTTTTCAAATTACTCATCACCGTATACTGAAATGTTTTCGGTGTAAGTTACACTACAGAGCATCAGTTTCTGCGTTCCTGTCATGCTAATGGGCAGCCTGCATGCTGACTATACCTGCTAGGGTATGCTAGAAGCTCTATCGCGTCCTGATCCCGCAAAACCGTTCGCATTACTCGTATCGTCGGCCACATCATTATGGCCACTGGGTATTTTTCGTATTGTTCCATTTAGACTTATGAAGTAAATCATTCTAGGGAAACTAACTATACTAGAGGAGCTAATAAAACCAAGCCATGTTACCTGCCGTCCAATAAGGAAATCGTTTTAGTTAGAATAGTTGTTCCCATATTCCAGTACATTTCATTTCAGTTTTACCTGTGCCAATGTTATTGGAGGAATCAAACGTTTGGCGTCCTTGGTGCCAACGACAAAGTCCCTTGTGCAGCTGTTCTCGCGCCTAAAATGAAAACATAGCCATAAAGCAATCAACGAAAGCCTTCAGTATAGCAAAAGGCAATAATAATAATAAATAAGAAGCAAATAAGCCCAATGACTTAAAAAGATCAATCTCAAAAAGACAATACTTACTTAATAATGTGTAAATATTTCTATGGACAGTTGCGGATAGGCACTTCGAGTCAAATCATTTCTCTGTTGCGTAACTTCGAATAGGTTTAGAACAAATTTAACGGTAATAATATTCTCTGGAATCCATTTATGTACGACATTTTCTGTACGACAGATAAATCCTCTGTACTGTTCTTTTTTTTTCATTTAATTAATTATACCATAGCTGTCCTGTGTTGCTGTTTGACTATTTAGTCATTCAATTCAAGAGAGTTTCCAAGATGTTGTTCTCTGCAGTATCTATCCTCTCCTCCCACACCGTGCTAAGTTCTTACTTAGTACTGAAAAGTCGGTACCCTCTGGATATCCGAAAGGCATTTCCTTAGTGAAAATTACAGACTCATCACATAACCTACAAGTTTCCACGAGTCTTCCAGGCGGCCAATGAGCACTTACACAGATCAGGAACCATTCAATCCAACTGAAAAACAAATTCTGATTGCGGTTAGATTCAATATAATAATGCTTTGGACTCTGCTTTCCCCGATCTGAGTTCGAAAGACGCCGATTAAATTTTATTTTCGGGCCGGCAGGGCACAGAATATCAAATAAAACAGTTGGCTTATAAAATCACCGCATACGTCTGCGTAGAAAAAGCCATAAGCATGTAGAATAACACACATAAACATCTAGCAATTAAACGTTTTAGTACATATATATATCTGCAGGATGTCATTTATTGATTGCAAAAGCCATATCGAATATACTGTTTGAACTAGGCAGAGATCTTTGCAACTGCCGTTTAAACGATGTATGATCGACGCGGTGTAAAATTTTCCATCGACAATAAAAAAAAAAAGTCATAGCTGTACATTTAATTTTTAGTGTCCAAACCCCTCTATACAGTCTTCCTGCCCTCGCTGGATTAATCATACATTTTATATACCTTAATAATCTAAATACTACCAACACCACGCTAGAAAACCGCTCTGTTTTCTAGCGTGGTGTTGGTAAACACAATATTGAATTTTTTAACTGTAACATGTATAAAGAAGTTGAGTATAGGTTAAGTTGAGCAACCTATAGTAATTGGATATCTATTAACACGACAGGTGGACCTGGTACCTGGAAGGTATTTTTCTTGTTTGAGAGTGTGTATCTTATGAACGCAAATACAAAAACAAAGCATGTAATTTCTATGCTACGTGCCTCTCGCACCGGTTGTCGTGCGTGCAGTATCGGGTGAAACTAGTTCCAATTCCATCATGACTAAGTTGGTACAAATTGTTGCTTTTGCGCTTCATTCTAATGGCTATGTCTTCAACTTTACTCGCTCAACTTAGGCTCGATATATACGTATTGTACATTTACAAGTACAGCCAGGAGAGCGATAAAATCTATCGCCAGAGCAAGGTAATTTTTATATGATTATGAATGGAATTTAACAGTAATTCATAGGTTGAGTAGCTTTCTAGCTGGTCATTAATTGATTAACAATTAAAAAACTAATTAAAAATTGCCACAAGGATAAAAAAATGCCCGCCAAAAATAAAGAAAAGGTTGCGATATCTCACAGAGCCGAAATGTCGATAGAGTTTACATGCTTGTTTGTCCGTACTGCATGGTTGTATGGTTCGAAAATGCAGTCTATCCTTTTTGCTCTACTTTTTATTAGTAGAGCCGATTTCCTTCATAAATAAATTAGTTGTTTTTATTATTCTATTTTATTTGTCATAATAATATGAAGAACGAATGTGCTTGAAGCAAACAACTCCTTAACAGAAACGTAAACGTAATTCTAATATCTCACGTAAGTATCTATTTTTTTTTAGCGAATTTACAGCGTGAAATTAGTTTCTAGCCAATACTTTTCTAAATAAGCAACTACTATAATGTAATTTTGTTACCTACTATATTGTATAGTAATTATAATCTTATTCAGTAAATACGGAACAGTACTCACGGAAAAAATTACTCCATTTATAATTGAAGCTATTTAGGTCAATACATTCCTAAACAGACGTTGTCCAGATACGATCATCAGCCTGCGCGGCTCAGAGCCTTGTTGCCTCATTATTGACTCTATGGGATTATGTTTCCTCCGGGACTGTGTCTAAATGTTTTAGGCCAACGGCAAAACGTATGCATTGTATGGCTGAACGTATCCTATGCTAGCATTTAAAACAATCGATCTATAAGAACTAGAGACAGTAATGTAATAGCAAACCGCGATGTTATTACCAGATTTACAAGCTATGGCTGTGATTACATCGCACAACTTTCAAGGGTCAAACTAGAACTGTATTTGGGATGACGCCTCTACCAAATAACACCGTAAAGACTGACCTCAAGCAGTTGAAATATTACTGCTTATATGTAAACGCACACACAAATACATTATTATTATTACTTTTTGATGTTTAGACACCATTTGTCGAAAGCGGAGCATAAACTTATATAAATATTATAAATGGCAACTTTTAATTGACGTGATTTGGACGCTCCAAAAAATAGAATATACCGAGAAAGTTCAATGAAAACCTAAACAGGTCCTAAAAAGCCAGAATGAGGCCAGGATCGGGAAAAAATTCAGGGAAATTCGGGACAAAATTCAGTATTTTTTAGCAAGATACAAAATTGAAACACATCCTCTCTAGCGAATCGGTTTTTGTCGCATAAATCTTTCTCTAACGTTTAATAGTTGCGACTAAGGAAATGTATGTCTGCATTTACTGTATGATTCCGACTCCACAGGGTTCACATTGTGATAGAACGGCCTTGCGCGTATTTTTCCCTCATCCAAAAGCATTACAGTTTTATATCAATCTGCGTGGGTAGTCAGTTATTAATTATGTATTATACGAACTATATAATCGTGCGCAAAGAAATAGCCTGAACAGATAAAAACGTATACATTCAGGCCATCAACACAGACTGACGGTTTATTAGAAACACTTCAAGGACACATTTTTTGTCGACGTCCTAGAATATTCATGGCATCTGTGTATTGTTGACTTGCTTTCGGAGCCTTAAGAAGAAGTGATAGGCATTACACGATATGTATGAGTACTTGGTTTCTCCGTCAAATTTCTACATTGATCAAATCTTGTATCAATAATATGTCATTGTAATTAAATAAATGCGCCGAAACTCTCGTAGATGCAATATGTGGTATATGATTCTAGTTCACGCGTATACTAACGACCTTAAATGGCAGAGGATAGTACACGTCGAGAATTTAAGTCTAGAATAGCTCAGATAAGCGTGAAAACGCAACACATCAAAGATTGACAAATGCACCTTCAGACTCTTACGTGCCTTGTCATAATAACTCATGTGGACGTAAATGATGAAAACAATCATTCTGGAAAAAAATAGTGATTTGTATGCCAAGATTTGTTTAGACTAAATGCGAACACACAGTACGATTCAAGGTTCGCGTTCTCTAACCGTGACGGATATTGCTAATGTAATTATATAGACTTAAAAAGGATATTTGTTCACCCGTTAACTAATGCGGATTGGAAAAAACTAGACCGTCACTGATTTAAGTAAAAGACAAAAACACATATCGTCTATAGACGTGTGCAATCTGAGGATTCGAATAGATATCGATGTTTGATTATTCGGAGCTAGGCCTCGGGACATAGCCGTTAATCGTGACTAGAACATTTTTTCAACTTCAAAAAATTATAGACATATAGAAGATAACGTAAATCATAATAGTGCTTTTAAAAAAGAGTGAGCCGAAACTTAGGAAGGTTTAGAGAACACACAGACCGTATACTAAAAAATATTAATACCACCTGTTCAATAGTCTTTTCCATTCCACACAAAGTTGTTTAATGTATCCAATGTTTAGTTTCCTTGACGCAAAAATCTTAAAGCCTGAGGGGTTTGTTTTCTTGGGCGGGGGACCGCACCTCTGAATCTCATAGGATTCATAGGATCCTGTTAATTCAATGCAGATTCCAAATTATACATTCTTTAAACTCCACAATATATCACACTTTGAATGAACCTTTTTAAACTAATCTGCGTAATCGAAAATGTAGACAGCAAGACGGCCCTGAAGGAATACATGAGAATTAGTCATGGCAAACTTCCTAATCAACAGGATTCTTTTTTGTAAAAACTGAAACCTCTCGGTACCTTTATTCTTATCCACAGGGGTTTAGAATCTTCCAAAAATTAGCTCTACATTCTGTAGGTTTTTTTTATACAGGGTTTTGTTCCAGATCACCATTTTGAACCTCGATTTCTACAGCGTTCCCCGAAATTGTAGCAAACTCAGTAAAATCTTTAGCATTTTCATGTATTATCCCGCTTGTGTACCTTTTCTACAAATCTAACTGCCGGTTCAGACACAATAGTTTAGGTATAGTGTATTTACAAAAAAATAATGTACACGAGCAGTGGAAATAGTAATAATATGTATAGTTAACGTTAAAAAATTTCAAAAACAGTTCGAAAAGCCAACTTTTAATTGTAAATATAGCAACTTAATGACTAGTTCAGCTAAATCTTATTAAATAGTCAGGTTGTTTTTTTAGGCGGGTTGGTTTTTTCTCAGACGCACTTCATCAGATCGCATTTACGTATCGCTAAATCTCACTACTCCGCTTTTTAGACTTCGGTTCAGTAAGTCTCTTTTCCTTCTATTTTTCAAATGCATCCTTCTGTCTGATGATTAAGATATATTTCTTTAAACAAACCTAAACATTTTTTTACTAATTCTATTACCATAGAAAATTTCAACGACTATTAATAGTTCTAGTTCAAGTAAATTCCATATTTATGATAGAAAATCGATTTACTGGATTTGAACTGGAAAGTACCGCTAAACTCTTTTTACTGAAACTTTTAAACACGCATTTTAGTTTAAAGACGCGGCAGATCAGAAACTCCCTCAAGGTTTCACTCTCGCTCCGACCTCATAACTCATCGCTTCTCTACACAAGCTCAAGACTTCACATGCTAAATTTCAAACCCGCAATTCTTACGTCTCAGGTCTGTGGTGCCTCGTTCACCGAACAAGCATCGTGCTGCACCCAAACTGCATCACATAACACGCCTCTGTTTGAGAAGTCTTTTTAGGCCATTATTTCACGCGCCAGCTCCCAAAACCACCTGAAATACTCGGGTCATTATTTATCGACTACAAGAATAATTTTGAAGCGCTGTATATACAATAACATCAAGCACCTAGCGGACGATCGCCGTACTTTTCGAAATTATTCAGTCAATAATTTATCAGAGACTTTACCTTTACTTTAGTTTTCGACATCGAGTGTGTCAAATAAAAGATGCGTAAAAAACGAGCTATCCGATAACGGATGCAATCACAAATAACTGATGAGTTGTGCAATACCATAGCTTCCTAATAGCAAACGATCTTTTGCAGAGGCGTATTTATAGATTGCTACCTAGGGATAAAATGCAATGCTATAATTGCCGCGAAAGGGAGAATCAGAGAGCCTCGTGACTATCTCAAGTGGTAAAAGTGGAATACACGGAGTGTGCAGACAGAGCGAACAGTATTTGGTAGGGTTCAGGAAGCACTCTGTTAAGTCGTCAAATCGATGTAAGCATAATTCCGTTTGCTCCTTTCTCTTAAGACGTAGTCTTGTGTTGCAACTTTAACAGAAAAAATAAGCCCTCATAACAGTGTATGCGGGGCCATTGTAATCTAACCGATAAGTAAATTTTAAAACTGTAGCTCTCTCGAAGTATCGTAAAAACTATTAAGGTTGAAAAAAAGTTTCGAGTACCCGGACTACTCATCTGTGCCTAATAACTATTATTAAAGCTACCCATTAATTACTGAACTTATGATTTATAGAATTATGGAACTTGCTTTGAGTCTGTAGAGACCAGAATCAAATTAGATCTATTCAGTCGTTTTTTGATGACGTTCGATGAGGCTAAACATTGTCTTGAATTTCGAGAACTTCTATTGTTCGTCTCACTTAATTTATATAAATAAATAGTGTGCTATGGCAAAAATCATAAATCACTCCTTCAGGAAGGTTCTACTCCAGTGAAAGAATCAAGCGATCTGAGTTAAACAAACATTTTTCATCGTAGGAACAGCCTGATAATAACGGACCTTGACGCTAACTATCGCTGTTCGTTCAACATAGCTCAGGGTGTCCGGAAGTGTTGACTATGCAATTGATGTTGGCGCTACATTGAGTTTACCGTCATAATGCAACGAAGAAAGACGGATCTAAAATGTAACCATAAATAACCATGGTGAGCTTATTGTTCGAGGTTTGATTACAGTGCGTACAAGCTTTTAGAGTCGTTTAATCGAAGGTATCGATTTTTCAGTTACCGATGTCCTACACTACATCTTACTTAATAATGCTGCTATGGTACTAGATGGTTCTCTTTGGCGTCTGCATCGACTTATAATATTATGGCAATTTAAATTTAATCATTAATGAAAAATACAATTTACATATTTATTTCATAGTTTAACATGGGTGGGCTTTCCACTAAATCACTCCAGCTGTTAACAATACACTTTACAGCGATTGAAAATGCCGCCCTACTGTGGATGCCCCCTTGGTTGGTATGAGTCACGGGAACAAATGACCTACTTGAATAAATGAGAAAAATTTAAACGCGAAATTTACTATAAAACGGTATAGATATTAGAAAAAGCGCAATCGACTCCGGAGGTAAATGATAGCCACGCAACTTCAACACTATTCAAACTACCTAAGTCGATCTGCTGCGCTTTCTCGTTGGGCACGAGACCTTCTGCATTCATTGATATAACTATTCTGGTGCTGCAGCCGAGTTTCCAAACATCATACCTCTTCCGCCGGACTCACTGTGTATCTAATTTTTCTTAATCTCAAGAGCTAGAGGTACGACATAGAAAACAGTTGCTTTGATGTGCTTGTTATCGCAATATATTAGTATTTCTTTTTATATTTAGAGAATATGCATTGTATTACTCGTTGAGGCTTTTTGCTTCCGACGTTCTGTATCCTAAGGAAAAAAAAAAACGATTAAGCATTATTTAAAGCCTTTTCTCAATAGAGTGATACAAGACCGCACTAATATTGGCTAGGGAATGTTTCCTGCTGAGCACTTTCATTCATCCCAACTGGGCTTTTAATTTAAATGTTTTTATTTACATGACCATCAATTCTTATTTACTATCATAACCCGCACGAGCATAAAACAATCTCTTATGTAGCTATAACGCATAGGCCACAGCCTCTAAAACTAAATCTCCTACCACATGTTGTTTCAAAAAAGCCGGATAACAATGCACGGGCGCAGTCTCTGACAAGGCAGCGTGTTTCTGCATGAAATCCACGAGATAAGGCGGGGGAGACGATCGTAAAAATGCACGGGTCTAGATTCGTGAAAAATAACGGGACGTCGCTGTCTCAAAAGCGGAAAGAAATGTGTATTTGCTTAGCAGGTGGATGAATAGGATAGTTCATAAAAAGAGGGCACTGTATAAAACAGCCTTGTGTCCGGAAATTTCGATCCTACCTAGGCGTTCGTTTGCTTTCCTATTGCTTTTCAGCACCCAGCAAAGTTTGGAAGGTCTGTTCAGACAGCATGCGTGAGGGCCAGGCTTGTGGGCGCAGTATCTAATACTGGACTAACTATCCCATGGACTTCATTACGTTAGCCTGTATTCGTTCGCCATTGAACCCGGCCAATGCTAGTCCCTTGCAGTGGAGTCGAGATTCTCTCCTTAGATATTTAGACTTCACTTATATCCCACTCCTGTCACGCCAGTGCCTCTCGGTGAACGACAGCAAACTGGTGCGTGAGGCTTCGTTGGTGCGTTCACTGGCTGTGTGGCGTTAGGGGCTTGCGAAGTGTGCACATTCGAAGCAAGATGCAGTCTCTTTTTTGTCTTCACCGTTAGCCTATCCTTTGTACGCGTTTTCCTCCTCCACTTGCCCCATCTCGTTTCTGGGGAGCAATGACGATGGAAATGGCCTGATCGGTTTCCCTCCAGAATGAGACAGATAGCGCAGCAACATCGGCAACAGCAGAGGCAAACGGTCTCGGCGGGGGGCACATCGTCCCTGCATCATGTCCGTTTAATAATAGCTTATGGATAATTAATTTCCTCATTAATTCTCCTTTTTCCGCGTGGTGTTGGACACCCATCCGTCCCGTTTCCAGCTGCCATACCGGCTTGCTTTCGTGTAGCCAGCATTATGCTTCCCGTACACCAGCAGCCCGATAGCGACACGTAGCATAGTATAGTCTGGCCCAGTCTCGTCGACCGATCTCTCACGCCTTGGCTTTCTCTCTATGGCCCGTTTTGACTCTGGTTTTCTAGATCTTTTTGCAGTGCATTCTTATATCCCGCTTCCCCAGCTCGGTATCCATGGTATAACATCATTCGCTTAGACCAATCCCTTTCCATCTCCCTTCCATATCCCTGCACCTCCCAGGACCCCAGCTTTTCCTTTTGCTTCTTTCTTCTATTTGCAATGCAACGACCGACGCTCCTTCTAACCCACTGCCCCAATCCGTAACACATATATGCTACGAACTCGGTTATACCATGTAGCGCCGTCATGATCATTATCTTTCTCATCGTCGTCTTCATCGCCCATATTACCGCCATGGGTTAGGGGTCCCAATAGGTTCGAATGAGCAGGAGGCACGGGGAGTTATATAAGCTGGGACCTTCAACTGACCATTGATCCCGTTCGTCGCCCCTTTCCTCCTATCTCTACAAGGGGTTATGCTCGATCGCGCTGTGGTTGCCGCCGTGCTCCCTGCGAAGGGTCGTCCGGATGCTGAACACCGCGGCAGGCCAGAACTGTCTGGTATGATGGCGCTGTGGATCGGGTGTTGGGGATCACTGCTTAGAGGTGCCTACCAACTGCGGCTGAACTCTGGCAGCTTATCATTGTAGGAAGTAAGAAAGGGTATGGAGCAGCTTCACCATCGACGCAAGGGTCGTATGGGTAGAAACCGCGATTATTCGTCTCGCTCAACCCACAATTGACCCAGCTGCTGGCGAGGCCGTTTCTACGCTTCGCAGAGGCAAGCAAGTCTTTGTTCAATGAGAGGGGTACTGGACATAATATAGCCCTCTATTTCAAAAAACAACATACGTATGACTAAACTATGGCAAAATAGTACTTTGCAATCGGTTTTCGAAGACTATTAGCCTCACTGAACGCAGTTGATTTATACGCGTCGGGAATACTGCAGTAAAGGTGTTTTGTCGCATACAGAAGTTGTCGGTCTCTAATCGTCTACGCATTTGTTCACTAGAACATTGTTAGAATGACCCGCTGAACCCTGTTAAATACAGACATCCCTTCAGTAAACGCTAGAAAACATAATGGACTACCATTTGCTTGTGATGGTTATATGTAGCTATTCATTCATTGAAGAAAATCAAATGCGAATGATGAAACAGGGATACGTCTGATAAACGCTTGTGGGGTACGTCTGATAAACGCTTGTACCAATATTAGTATACGGGAATATGAGACGTACCCCTGTTTCATCATTCGCATTTAATTTTCTTCAATGAATGAGTAGCTACATATAACCGTCACAAGCAAATGGTAGTCCATTATCTTTTAATAGTGTTTGCTGAAGGGATGCCTGTATTTAGCAGGGTTCAGCGGGTCATTCTACCAATGTTCTAGTGAACAAATGCGTAGACGATTAGAGACCGACAACTTCTCTGTGTGCGACAAAACACCTTTACTGTAGGTATTCCCGATGCGTATGAATCAACTCCGATCAGTGAGGCCAACAATCTTTGAGAACCGATTGCAAAATACCGGGCAAATACCTCGCAGCGATTGTTTTACTTAATTTCTTAGCTGGTCTGTGTTTCTTCGATTCATGAGTCTACATAGAAGATAGGCGACACTTCGGCACTGGATATAACAGTATTTTCCTCAATTGATTACATAAACGAAGGCTCTTTCTTCACCACTCGCTGCTGACGAGTTTCTTCTGGGTTCTGTAGGGTTTTATGAAAGAGGGTTTTCTGACCTACTAATATTACGGTATACTGACCTACTATAGATATACGAACAGGTTAAGTCATGAAAAAGTTTTTTTTTTACTGGTACGAATTTTTGTTCGTTTATTAAAAATGATTTTTTACCAGACCTTTCTCCACAAGCAACAGATGGACAGGTCGGTTTGTGAAAGAGGCTACATAGTGTTGCATGCATTTAACCAATCGCGACGTTATTAAGATAAGGTGTAGGTTGTAGGTTGGGCATGGAAGAATTTCTGTCTGAGGTGCTTAAAATTTTCGAGCCGCCGAAAACTCGTAAAATCAAATATTGCCATACTTTACAAAATCAGTTTGTGTATAATTGTTGCCTCTTTTGAACTTTCATATTCCCGACGAATCGCGTCAAAATCTGCGTGCATCATTTCACTGTGTTTACGAAGCTTCTTGATAAGGATTTCCTCGGATCTCTCCAAAATCTAAAAATTGCCTATGTTGAGGTCTATGCAGGTTTGACTGTGTTTTGTGATGACGGCTGACGTCAAATAGGTCTTGCTCGTTCTTGGCATTGACTTTACGCGGGATCAGTATTTTTTTCCCACTGTTTGGGCAATTACACGCATGTGATCAAACCGTTTACAATAACACTTTCACTGACTGACTGACCTTTGTTAAACAACTGTTTACAGCCTTGTGTTTCTTTAGTGCATCTAGCTTCGGGGTAGGTCGAATGATTTACAATCATCAGAAGCTACAGTTTGTCGACATTTGCTTTCAGCGGCTGCCCGAAGTTCTATTTTGCTTTGGGATTTTAAGGAAAAGTCATCTTTAGTTCCGTTGAAGCCAATATCAATAAATGTCCGCCATATACCGGTCAGCGGGAAGGTAATAAAGAAACCAGTAACTGACTGATATGAACTTGTTGATCAAGTTACCCGTAACCGGAAGGAATTTAGGCAAAACATAAACAGTATAACGCGTATAGAGCGGTCCAGAGAACTAAGCAACTAGGTTTAGTAAACAGTTGGTTAACTTCGTTTCATTTCGACGTAGTACATTCTTAAATTTCATTAACATGGTCCAAATTTGTACAATAACATTATAATTAAATAATAGTTATGCAGAAAAATGTATTTATAATACATCCTATTTAATTGTTACTCATGGTAAGCAGTTCGATATGGTAAGCGATATTGTACCGCATAGACGTGGTATAGTAATGGACGGACGACGCCGTTCAGTGAAGAGATATTCATATCACGCTCGAAGATAGTTTACGTCTGCGACAGCTCGAACGTGTCAATAGATCATTATTTAGCTATAACGCTGAACTTTAAGCGCGAACAGCAGTTAGAAGAAGAACCATGAAAACTCGTGAGGGAAACCAAGAACAGGTGAGGGCCCTGCTTGAACGAGCGCGATGCAAAAGTAAACGATCTTTATCGACGACGCTTTGAAATGGACTGCGTGTTTGTGTCTGCGCCAAGATGTATCTCTGATTGTGGAAACACTAGGTGATTTTTGTTGCTAAGTTTTTCTTTCGTCTCGGCGTTTTAACGAACGCATGAACACTGAATCACTACGTTCAACTTTACTCAGTTCTTCAGTGAGTAACTTAATTTTCGCATAGCATGTGTCAATGCACGAATCTAAGAATGTGAGCTATTGCTTTATGTCCCGGTTCAAAAGTTGGCAAGTTACATTGCTAGAAGACAATTACATTGTCGACCGGTGGGTCACCTAATATTAGTTCTGTAGGAAAATTTTAATATCGGGCAAACTCAGTTTTTTCTACTGCGATCAATATCTCGGGATAGCAAACTCGTTTGACAGTGGTCGCAACTAGTAGAATAAAACTGACCCTGTCTCCCACAGACGCTTAGTTTCGGTGTTTCGTAAGTGCCATTTTCTATTGATTCTTTTTTTTACCTCTTCCAGTTTCTAATTGAATTTAATCGATAAGTTGTTTGATGACCATCATCTTCTCCCATGACCATCACAAAATCTAATGCCTAATTCCCTATAGTAATCGAGGTAGCATTAGAAGATACATTGCTTTTATTGGATTTTTTCATATGTACCGTTTCTAGTAATATCTTTGTAAGCCTCTTTCTATGATGGTGCAGCGGTAACGGTATCTATACCCTAGTAGACTCGTGGTAATACAGTTGGGAGCCAACTATATGCAGCAATGATTAACAACAGACATAGAACACAATTGCTTTCCAATATAAATAAAACGAAACAGTCACACGAAAAGGCCCAAGTTGTCTGCTCAATTATTTTTCCCTATTCGAAATAATCCAAACAGTACTATAATGATACATTTTATCTGTCCCAGCTTTTTGGACCAGTTTTTGGAGCTTTTTGGGGCAGTTTCAGATGAAACCGGCGACGTAAATTTGTAAAGTAAAAATTGATTTGTTGAAGTTATTTCCGCAATCCTAAATTGTGTAGTTTGTTAGGATCATGTTCGCATAATTATTGCGGCTGTCCGATCAAACGCTCGCCAATTGCCCTATGTTTAGATAAAGGAATAACCGTTGGCAGGTACATTCGATTTTGTGTACTTATAACATATGTAAAGATTACTCAAAAATTACATCATCATTAGATATTTCTACATTGCATATATAAATCAGCCCATTAAGAACCAACACAAAATGGCCTAGAGTGTCGCATAATTGAAAATGTTATTCCAACGCTTAACAACGTGTTAGTGAGTAAATAGAATGCTATTGTTTGTGTTAATAGCCTGTGTATTTAGATCACATTTCCGCTTGTATCTATCTATTTACGACTTGTTAGCATTGGGGTCATGACATTTTGCCAAATCCTTGGTCTCTTTTAGAGTCGGCTAGACCCGACACTATGTCGTCTACCCCACCTCCTTTTCGATGCTGTCTTTTTCTCTAGTCGTTCGATGTGCGATGTTGCCCGACAATTAATCGGCTCAAAACTCTACATTTTAAGCCGTTCTAATCCCTGCCTCTTTATTGTGGCGCCAGCGTTCCGCTAGCAGAGTTCCTGTGGTACAGCCACTGCGGCAATTCTCGCGGACCTAACAGACATCGACATACAGTTCCATATTACGCATATAATTCCAGCGGCGAACTCCGATGGGAGGCACGAGCGCAAAACATTTTCACTATCTTGCTAGCTTTCTCGCCCCTTTAATTGCCCTTCCCTGCCCATTCCTTTGGTACAAAGCCTTAATAGCCTCTAGTCAGTACACAAGCCGGACCCCGTGTCGTTGTTCGACTCCTGTGGCATCCGACTCCACCCTCTATTCATATCGAGTCCGCGATACAAAATGTCGCAGTCAGCTTTTGCTCGTCGGCATTAAAGATGTAGGCGAGTATCCGCAGCCTCGGTCTTTCTACTGCTTTGTAAGGGCCTTTGTAAGCCTGCGCTTCCACCCAAACTTATAATTAATTCACTTGAACGGGCTGTAGCGGCGGCCGCTGATGCCAAGGACGGCGCAACAGACGACGGGTGGTCAGGTATATTGGACCTGGGGGTGTAGCGGCTACCGAGTGAAGAGAAAAGAGAACAGCCAGCGCGGTCCTGTTTGACAAGGACAAGTTCATTGTTGTTTGGTGGACTAGGTGCGATAAGTTAGCTGGCTTCGTCGGTAACAGATTGGCTGACCGGGTGGGAGTAGAAAGAAATTTGAGTGGCGGCAATATCCTAGAGAGAATGAGAGTAAATGTCAGCTCAAAGGAAGTTTCAAATAAACAGCCAGGCCCCCTCATCTCTCCCAGTCGGTGAAAGAGACAATGTCGTTTGTTACTAACTGTTACACGCCTGGGCACAAGAAGCAATAAACGTGCATCTAAGTCGTTGTATAACATTTGGGTTCGTTACGTTTTAGTTATGTCTCGCTCCGCTGGGCAGCCCTGCCTAGGTCAAGCCTTCCCCTGTCAGCTAATCAACGGGGTTGAAGAATCGGGATTAACTGTTGCTCTTGGTTCGCGTAACTTATTAGCTCGTAATGATGTGATTATGCGTCGACTGTTGAACATATCGCCTACAATAGTATAGGAAGATCGGAGGACACTTCTGACTCATTGGGCTCCTGCATATAGCAGATGCGCCCTTTCAAACTGTGGTTTTCTGGCAAATGGCTAGTACGGTAGAGGTGATACCAACAGCGAACGCTGTATTTTGCGTCACAGATTGTTAATTGGGGTGATATCGGTTATTCAATTTAAAGCAATCTAAGCGGCACTGTTACAAATTACCCAATAATATCCGAGTCCCTATGTAGAGGGAAGATTATGGATTGATATATTGTGTTCATATGAGCGTCACAAATAAATAAGGAGGATCGATTTGATTTATCCGTGGGGAACTTCATTAGGGTAAAAATTACAAACTTAGAACTTGTCGATCAATGCTTAGGTGTGTCCACTGGACGAATTCAGGGTCTGTTAAAAAAATTATGCTGAGGAAGTTGGTATAGTTATGCAGTGCATGAATCACTGCTAAAAGAATAGTTACTGAAGTGCGTGTTAAGTGTTTCCTATCATATTTAGACGTATATCTGCTGAAGTGGACCGACAACCGCACGGTTGTCGAAACGAAATGCACCAACATTGCCAAATTAGCTATGAGCCATGTACGCGTCAGGTACTTTGGACTTGAAACACGGGAGTCTGCACGCTTCGGAGTTTCCTAATCATTCATTAATAAGACGACAAAGCCTCTATAGATGCTAAATAGGGCATCGGGCGACAATGTTTCTCTAGCGTAGGCGGCACCACAGACGTGCCTGATGTAATTTACGAACAAATTTAATTGTAGCTTATTTGAATACTTTAGTCTTTGATTGATTAATTAATAGTTGTTTCTATCTACATGTGTTTTATAAGAAACACTTTCTATTGATCTGCTGGGTGATTTTTCAGTGTGCGGTTTGCTTGTTCCATCACAACCAGTATAAATACATTCATCTAATTTTATATCTAAGGGGTACAGAAACGACGCATTTTTGTGATGTTTTTGAGTACCAGAACTGTGAACGCTATCTCAGTGAGACTCATATGAACCCCCCTGCTTCTTATAAATCATGCGTAAGGGTCGATATCAGTATTGCAACTGATCCAATGAATCTTAGATGTATAGGAATTAAGAATAAACAATAAGGAAATAAAATCCGTCTCTGACGGAGCTGTCAATGATAAGCAAATTCAGCAACCCTGATAAAGAAATGAATTGCTTCGGGTTATTCCAGGCACTAATGAAGGTACTTTCGGTATAATCCAAGTACCTTTCGCATGCTTGGTACATTAGCGTGCTACAACAATGGGCTCCTAGGAAGCTGCTAGATGGCAAAATACTACTACATTCTCACAATCCTCAATCCCTTGAGGACATCCCTTAGTAGCAAAGGTGTGAATGTATATCTCACAGATCTATGGTGGTGATGATTTATGCTAGATGAAATCTGAGGTACATGTGGTACAGAAAAAATTTCTACATACGTTTTCAGGACGATTTTCAATGCCGACAGAGCTGACACTATCCTTTTCTCAGCAGAAGCGTGCCAGCGGCGACAAAGCCCGCATCGATATTACGTTATTTACAAACAGATTGGTTCTTTTAAGCGGTGCAAGCAAGTTGCTGACGATTGCCAACCTCAGGTGTCACATGTTATTTTCTATAAAAATCTGTTACTAAGAATCAATGTGGTGAAGAGAACATGATTTCTCACCGATAGAGATCATTCTAATATCAATCATTCGCGGAAGAAACGTGCGTTTCGTCTGGCTGAAATCCAGCTCTACGTGTACTTAAAAATTATTAGTGAAATTAAAATTTTGATATGACTAATAATATAGAAGATATCCTGCCGCCATTTTACGGGTCAACCAAGATCGACGACGTACACAATGGCGAGACATTTTCTCCCTATAAAAGAGGCGGTAGAGCGCCAGCAGGTGTTTACTTAGTGCGTTTCGCTCTGTACCTTTAACGCATCTCGCCTACTTTTCAGGTTGTCCCAAACGGGACATTCGAAGACCTGTTTAGGCGGTCTAATGCAGAGCGCAATGCAAAGCCAGTATTTAGTTTAACAGCAATAGCTCGGTCCGCTTAGGTATCGGCAAGGAACTAACCGACCTGCTGTCCGCACACGGCGTTGTTTCAAATAGAAAAACAAAAAATGTAAGTATGCAACAGGTAACAAAATGACCCGGGCCTTTTACTCAGTTATTCGTGCTAGAGGTACGACTTCCTTTTCAACAACTGGTAGGGATGAAAGAAGCTATGCTTTCACATTGTATTAGGATAAGTAGAGTAGGAAGATGTGGTACAACAAAGGGTGGTGGGAAAGTTCCCTATATTTGCATAACTTTCTCGGCAGCGCATTCAACATGGATAATAGCTTTCAACAGAGCATTCTAATCAGAGTGTTTCTATATAGCAAATTTTAAAGGCAACGATTGAGACGACTAAGTCCAGCAAGGAAGACCTACGCTTGCTAAGTACTTGATAATTCGTATGTACTATTTCAATATTATGTTTTTTTTTTATGAAATTGTCCTACGATAAACGTGCAAATAGTTCGCTGCTAGCCGATTGACCATCCGCTACGCAGCAATATGTAACTTCACCGATCCGATTTGACACGTCAGTTTTAACGATTGTTATTAAATAAAGACGTTTTGCCGTCTCACGGCAACGCCAAGCGATCACGTAATTTTCTATGCCCACTGCATCCTTCATGTTACAGTAGAACAAACAACCGCAGGTTGTATGGCGTATGATGTGATACGGTAAAAGTTATCGCATAGATGCAAACTATTACTAGTGATGAGATGAAGCCAAAGGAATGATTGCGCATCTCGTATAACGAACATACAGAAGCTGTACGTATGCACAAAAGATGTAGTTTTCTTATTTGCGAAAATGCATAATAGTCATCGATTTTCTTCTAGCAACCTTTCCTTGTAACGGTGTGAAACATGTGTGTTTTTAAAAAAACGAAACGAATATATGCTTTGACACTGAAAGCTTCTGGACCGTTCACAATTGCCATTACCTAAATGTATTTAATGTTGTAATTTACTTGAAACGTACTCTTTACCAGTTGTTCAATCTATGGACGGCCATAATAGGCATATTGATGCAACATGTGGGCACGTAAAATATAAACCAAGGCCAGTTCATGGCAAAATACCTCAGACATGTTAATAGTAAGCCGCTCGTTTGACTGCTTAGTCTTTCAAGAGAGGCGAAACGTCTTTGAAAAATACCGGGTTTTTTAGGCATCAAGGCGTATGAATCATGGGCTTCACGTCTATTGACACGCGCTAATTAACTATGGAGGTGTTGCTTGAGGGGCAGACGTACACCTATCGGCCGAATTCTGATAATCCATGGCATCGGAAGCTTGGCAACCGCTAATCTTAATTGCTCGACATTCTAAATAATTATGCGTTACAGTCCGCGTCGAGCCCTACTACTGCCACGACTCTAATACAAATAGCGCATGATACAACTAGAACAACTTCTGGGTTTTATTTTTGGCATGATTTTCAATTGTTAGGGTGAGGACCACATTTCCGGCGAGCTAATACACTAGCGGCTTTTTAGCAGTACGAAGTTTCCGTCAGCCGGACGTTGGGGATGCAGAACGAAAGCCCAGAACAGCCGACGAGCTGATTGAGGAAGACGTGCCTATGAGAGCGATGTGAAACACTTTTCTGTGAGTCGATATAACCGTCTTCGTCTATGGCACGTATCAACAAACGCTGGATAAGTAAGCACAGTTCTCTAAATACTCAAACTTATGCTTACAAAACTCTCAACTTAGGTGCCATATGTAATTCCTGGAAGCACAAAACTCCGTTCAAAGTCTTTAGAATGCCTCTGAGCTTATGACAGGATTTGTTTGGGTTGCATTTTTAAAGGCGGGCAGCGAGCCCCCTATGGCGGCGGTCGGTGGCGCCAGGTCTGTCTGGTTACGGGTAGCAACGGTGGGGTTCACTGACCGAAAAAAAGATTGCACCTGTGACAAGTTCGAAGCAGCCGACACGCGTATTCAACGCTGCGCAAACGAGCTAGCAGTGGGAAAGATCCTTGCGATAACGGAGGTCTAAGGCGCTTGCGAGTTGTTGCGCTTACTGCTTATCCGACAAAGCTTGACAGGTGAGGCGGCAGAGGTGGACGCAATAATAGCTGACTTGACTAATCACTGCCTTAACTACCAAGAAATAGTGGAAAAGGGAGAACACCGGCAAGCTAGACCCGTCAAGCAGAACGATTAGGATTGCTCAAATCGATTTTTACAAAAAAAAAAAAAAAAAAAAAGAAAAACTGTCCGCTCTGTTTCTAACCGATCTTTGTACGGTGTTCACATATGTGGTGAAAGAAACTTTCGCGTTTTGCAGAAAAACTCAGCCTGCGAAGAGAGTTACAGCTGCAAATGCTTACAGCTTCTTTAGCCGATAAACTATGTAACTTAGAGAGCAATGACAATTGTTGGTTTCTTAAGACAACTTCAAGTTGTTAATTAGAAGTATGACGAACGAATCTAGTTTAATCTATTTCTTTTGATGAAATGACTATCAATTCGTGAGGGTTATTTAGAAAAAGCGCTTGGTTTGAGCGTCTAGAACAAATCGCAAATACAGAAGACGTTAGACAATGAAAATGGCGCAGTAATACTACTAATTCTAAACTCAGTCCGATCACAGATATGCTCATTCTGTTTGCGAGCTTAAATTCAAACCGCCAAAGCAAACAAAGCCAAATATGAAATGTTTTTTTTTATCCTAGGATTCAATCAATGAAATATTCAAATTCCGTTTTTGACTGTTTTTTTGGATTCTGTGCGATTTTTGTACGGTAATGAAAAGTTTTCATTGAGCTAAAAATCTGTATCGCATTTTCGATGCGCGGCTTAGTTAACTTACAGAAGCTGACTTCGATCATAGGTAGCTGCTCCACTCAACAACCCGTAATTAATAAGGATATAGTTTATTTATAAAAGTATTTTTAAAGATGACATTGTATGGGCCGTTAAGCCGCACAAAAGCAAATTATTACGACTCTGGGTCTGTCAGAATTGAAACCGTGTGCTTACATGCCTTAGACCATTAGAAAGCATCTTATGCATGGAGCTGGTACTTAAAATACACCCTTCGTAGCGTTATCGAATAAACAAAAACAAAGTGTATGGTACACCGAACTAGTCAGATGCTATGTAGCATCACCTGTATCTGCATATATTATTTATATATGCTATTTTTTACGTTACAGATATTGTCCAGCTTATGACAATACATTCGAAATGACTTAAGACCACTTACATGTTAGTACCGGAAAACGAATTGTTGTATATCTTCAGAACGGTTAATCGCCTGCCTCCTCTTCACTTATGAGACACTTTTCCTGGAAAAAATCTCTCTTTGAAAAACACGACAATTGCTGAAATAACGAAAAATGTTCGTAACGATAACAGTTTCTTTTCACCTTTACCATCAGGGGGCCGATAAGGTACATGTGGAAAACGCTTTTGGAGATCCACCTAAACCCCAGGGACGATGCTTGTGTACTCTGCTGAAGCACGCCTGATGTAGGTTTAGACAGGCAAAAGATGAGTTCCGCTAACTCGCGTTCAACCCGACCGAAACGCTGTGAGCGAAGGCATCGCTCGTAATAGACGCGTCCTAACATTCCTCCCATGCAAAGAAGCCATCGAGTGTGCCGGATGGGGCGCGAGCACGTGGACGGCTTGCGGATATAAAAAGCCCAAGCAAGACTTTTTTTTCTCTCCAAAGTAGCACTCTTTGACCGTTATTTTTGTGTCTTCGCTGTGTTGGCTCGTCGTTTAATGCGGACGCAGAGCGCGCAAAAGACGCATGATGCTTTGAACACCACTAGTTTAGGCCGCGTTTGCAGCGGCAGCGTCGTCTGCTTACTAGTCAAAGTAGAAGTCGGGCCAGTCGTGGTCTTGTCTCGCCTTGTGTGGTGGTTCCATATTTTGTAGATCTAGTAGCATCTGCTGCTGCCTCTGATGCTTTCATTGCAGCTGAGCTACCGCTGTTAGATGGCCAGCAGTTGAATTTTGTGAGGCAGAAGGAATTTAGCAAATAGCAATGATAGATGACTAGACGCTGAAGCTCCCTAGAGCGTGCTAGCTAGGGCTACTAGAGCCGTCCAAAGCACAAGGAAGCTGGAAAGAGTAAAGAAGTGGGAGATAAAGACTGGTGAATAGTGATATGGGAGCCTATATTAGTCCTGACCTTATAGGCCCATGGATAGACCACAAAAAAGGTCGCTCCTGTCGCGACCGCTACCGCCCGGCGTGAGTTTCCGTACGAATGACGGAATATGAGGGTGAATTGAAGGCCGACTTGAGGGCGGAGTTTTCTCAAGCGTGAAGCACACTAACGTTTCGCCTTAGCGGAGCAGCCTATTCGTCGCTTGGCCTAGTGCGGCGCATCTAGTGCCTTTCGGCTCACACATACAGGACAGGCCTGCGCCACCCGAGCTGCGTTTGGCCACCTCGTTTTCTACCGGCGGAGCGGCAGTTGCCTTATTCGCTGCTTATTTTTTGATGAAAATTCGAGTTACTTTTCGACTAAATCGACAAGGCTCCCATTACCAGCGGCCTTATTCTCCAACCCACCGGTTGCCCAGTACCTTTAACATATTCGCCAAATATTTACGAGAAACTCCGTTTTTCACAAGCACACAATATCCGAAGAATCTGCATCGGATGAATAACAAGCAGCCTTTCCTTATTTAATTTATAGCACAGCCATCAGCTGTGAGACTGCACCATCAGTCAACTGGGGCACTCAGCAACTTACTACGACGGCGCTCAAAATTAAACAGGTCGAATCAGAATGAGGGCCATGGATTCGGGAGATACAACAGTACTCAGGGGTTCCTGCCTATTGAACCTGCCAATCAGACTTCACGGTGGAAACGTCTCGTTTAATTCACTGAATCTGGCAGCAATTAGTTCTTTGTAATAGTTAGACAAATAAATTTATGCGTATATGGGAGCGTGCCTATGGGTTGTGCAGGTATACTCTATTTTTAAATCGTTATTTAATAGACAAGCGTGGAATGATAGCTTCTACATAGAAGCTATTACCGATTTTGCCTCCAACTATATTACAGGATTTTCTATCCCATATTTGAATTGATGGGTTCTCGACTCAAGTGCACACAGAGAATGCCTTCTGAGCCAAATCAGCAAACAAAGCGGCCGATCTAAATGCAACACTATCTCTATTCTGGGTACATTTTTAGTTGCAGTTCTAGTCGAAATCAGGGCTTACCAACCCTCTTTACGCACGCCGTTGTTAGTACGGGCTCCGTTCTCTCGACGAGAAGGTTCGTTCTCGGAGTCAGCTGCAAGTTGCCGGTGGATATTCTGATTGCCCTGTATCGCTAGCTCCACGACGGAAAGTCTCGCGATGATGGGTTTCACAGCCGAAAAGTTTGAACGCCTCACCGCAGTACGCTGCCGTCCGAAAGTAAAACGCTGTAAACCGTCACCTTAATTATGTGGTATTGCTCAGTGTAACGATGTCGGGAAAAAACCGGAGGAGCGGCTTGTCTAGACAACTCATGTATTCAAGGCGAAATTTTAATTCGTCAGGACTGTGTGTTTTTCTTGCGGAGTGACTTGTTGCGATGCAGACGACTGAGCTTGCGAGAAGGCCATCGTTTTTAGTGGTGATAGGACCACCAGTAGTAATACGAGCAAAGCATGAGAAGGACAAGGCAGCGAGGCAGACTCATAAGTACCCTTCTTAGGTTAAATGGCAACGTGGACAACCAGCGCAACTAGAAGAAAAAAGCCAACCATGAAATGATGGAAAAAACACAAGAAACCAGTCAGCGAATGAATAAGGTTGGTTGACTGGACAGAAAAGAGGAAACGATCATTCCAAAGGGAATCTTGCTGTTTCGACAAGGCGGAAAAAGACCAATGTTACTTTGTATCTAGAAGGATGTCCTTACAGCCTTCATGTGACCGTGACATTGTTGATATAATCGCAATACGTTATAACATTAGAGACGACAGTATATTAAAAAGCCCTGTCAGGGATAAAAAATAAGCTCAATACGGGTAAAATCTTCCATGGCAGTTATCTAAATCACCAATATTATATTAACAAACTAACAATATTCATCATAAAAATCTTAAGTAGTCTTAATTAGGTGATTACTACTGCCCCGTATATAATTGAGTTTTCTTTTAATGCTACTATTGTATAATAAGTTTCCCCGTATTTAATAAAATTCTATAAAGGATTCCTATGATTGAACTATCTATTTTCCATTCGATTGCTTCGTTTATTTCAACATATAGCCACAAGTAGGTACGTACGTAGACCTAGAAGTGTGAGAGCATGATATTGACATTTAATGGCTCAGTAGAAGAGCAAAAGGTAAACAGTCAGCATGGATCGTAAAAAAGCCGTAAACCTACAGGATATTGCACGGAAGGAAACCTAACGTCCTCGCTAGGTCGTAACCAACGCATCGTTTCCGCCAAATGGTATCATTTATCAGACAAGTCACTTCGCATTGCTCACACCAGATCACTGTAACGTCCAGCTAAAACACTCGAAATACGTACACCTAGCCACGTAACTGTTACCCTTTCATCTAATATTGCGTAGACATACAGGCCTATTAAATTCCTATATTTTCTCATTTTGCTGAGTTTCTCTTACTTAACCTAGTAGAGATGGTGAAGTATTTTCTGTGTTTTGAATATATTCTAGGCAATTCCGATGGCTCTGGTTCCACAACGGCATTCGGATCAGTGATATCGAGCTCTGCGGTCAGTAGCCCCTCAATCCGAGATGTTGAGACCAAATAAATGTTAGCTATGCCAAGTTGAGCGGGTATTTTCCTACAACATTTTGATTGTTCATCTAGACTTATCGAACTTATCCAGATGTTCACTGTGCTCGACATTGCCAAAGCCTTAATGATTCCATAACAATGGCAGTTATAACGACAATAATCTTTCAATGACCCACTTTGTTGCCTTCATCAGCCATGCGGTCTTCAGTAGCTGTGTCCTACTCAAACAAAATTTCGTATGATGTTGGGGCTCGCACATATCCGCTAGTTTTTTCGTTCTAGCATGCTGACAGTCGACGTCGGGATTGGAAAGAACCCCAGGTAAGCCCATAGTATCGAAACAGACACAAACACAGGGAAGAGCAGCTATCACAGAACATTTTCTACCCAACGCAACGTCGTGATACCGAAAATCCAGAGCATGAAATCTCCAGCCGATCTAAGCGTAGCATCATAACGACCCCGTCCAATAAGCACATTGCACACGAGCGACAGGAAAGATATAATCGCCGACGAACGAGGCTTCGGTGGTCCGTGCGCGGCGACGTTTGGAGCCAGAAAGCTCCGCAGCGGCTACCAAACCTGTGTTCAGATAGGCATCGGGCTTGCGACCGCTGACTGTTGAAACGTTGCGTATCACTACAGGGAACAGCGGCACCAAAGCTGCAGCACCATCGAACCGTAAGGTCTTCACGGAATATGGAAATTTCGGTGATTCCAGTCGGTAAACAGACAAACAAAAGGAATCTCATCGAGATTTTTATTTTTCACAGTACTCTGTCCCAACGTCGAGCGTAGCGGTTTTGTCGAGTTTCAGCAAAAGCTGTGTTCAGCCGAAGGAGGAGGCACCGAAAAGGCTTACCTATGGCTGGTCGTATCAGAGCCGCCGTAGGTCCCAGTTCTTAGCCCCTAGTTCACGGCATCAGGTTCTTTAGAGTTTCAAGCTGCATGCAATCCACTAACATCGGGTTTTCTCAATCTCCAGGCGTACCAGACGATTATAATTTTTATCAAGTTTTATCTTCCATGGAATTCACCTTTGACTTACTTAGTCATAAGCTAACAAGGACGTGACGGACGCTTTCTAGGTTACTCAGTGGAGAAAAGCAGCCGGTTACTATGAAAAACTACAGCTACTAGTAAACAAATGTTGTAAATATGATTTGTAAAAATAATATACCATTGCAAGTAATGAATCTGTTAATGTTTTTGTTGGCAACTGGCGCGTGAGAAGGAAGCTGCCCGACCGCGTGTACATAATTGTGAAACGTTTTGTTAACCTTAATCAACACAAGTTAGTAGTATCTTCGTTGAATTCGTAGCATCGCATATTGTAGAGAAAATTGTCCCTTAATAGAAACGCTCGCACTTTTTTACAGCAGATGCTACTGTACGCCAGTGACTCATTCCAGGGAATAATTACCGGCCATTTAATCCATACGTCTAGGTCATGGACTTGTATGTTAACCTATACTTCTCCTGCCTTTTTGGAAGGTTACATTTTAGTTAGTTTCCATAATTTATTGATGAGTTACGCTTGGTTATTACCGTACAGCTGCAGGTATTTGATAAACACCAAACTTCTATACAGAAAGAGAATCAACAAGCGCAGGCCGTTTTCAAGATTTCCATTGTCAAACTCTGACGTACAACAATAAGCCGCAGCGACGAACTACGTGCAAGTACGGTGATTCATAAGGAGGCGACCGGAGACTCTAGCCGCTGAAAAACTAGGAACCACCATCCTAGCTCCTCTGCCGAACTGGATGGAATAATAAAGTGGGGTCGTTCGGACACATCTCGTTGAAAGGGCCGGATGGGGGACGTGTAGTGCAAAATAAATTATGGCTTTCTTCAACGTCATCGTCTCTTATTACCAGCATTACGCCTTTCTCACAAGCTTTCTCGTGGTGAGTTGCTGTAAAAAGAAACTAACAGCTTGCCGGGGGTTAATAAGGCCGCAAAACGCTGAAAAACCCGTTCTACATGGTTAAACCGCTTGTGCAGTTACTTTTCAGTTGTTTGGATCGGCAATTGGTCGGCCATGAAAACGTAGCCATAGCCTAGATCACGATGGAGTATGGATAAGAGTTGCTCGGTACGAACTATAGACCTTAGAGGATTAAGTATAAAACAAGTGTTCGCTATGTTGAGGTAAAAGCATTTGTGAAAGTTAGTACTGTTTGCAGAACTTACGCAATCGCCCGAAGACCGCTGTTTAGGGGGGCCACGTGGGGCCAACGAAGAGGGCTCAGTACAAAGGTGCCCATAGTAGAAGGCTTAGATGAGGTTCTTCGTTCTCTTATTGGCAAATAAAGTGAGGATCGTTTGTTAAGCTGTCTCGGCAGAATCTACTCGAGTTGATTGTGCTTTATTTGGGTTGTTGAGAATAGGCGGTCAGCTTACGTCGGTTTAGGAATCATTGATAAGCGGATTATCAATTTTTTTCCTCAGCTAGATTCTAAACTATGGGTTTCTTCGTAACTCTGATATGGTCGTATGCCTGTCGCTGGTAAACCACATGAGTGGGCACATATTATTATGTGTTGGTAAGTGAAAGTCGACGTGTTTGCGGAACGACGTGGATTTTGACATGGATTTAATACTTAAACAGTACATCTAAAAAAACTAGCGTCGAGAAGTCAGAATCTACCCAACATAATTTAACTGATGGATGGGTTATACGTGTGTACAAGAGTGATTTTTAGGTGAAGAAAAACTACCCATCGAGGCTAAATATAATTCTGTTTAATCTCTGGTTCGATTAATTTATTCTGAATAAATTTAGTTGAAATTCATATGTTTCGAAATACGACTCTGATCCGATTCAGTAGCAGCTTCCCAGTTTAGATGTCCCCTCAAACTACTAATTTCTGTTATTGATTCTGAAGAATACAATTTGCCAATGTCGAAACTTATAGACTACCTATATGTGTATCGCATAGGTGAGGCCTGGCAAACCCTTCACCTGAACTGGATGCGCTGATTCCTATCTAAGACAACGCCTATAGACTAATTTATATTCGCCACTTGTAGTTCCGAATGAGGTTTTTCTTTGCCCTAGCTCTATCCTGTTCGACCCTGAAAGGCCAACCGAAAGGATCGGTGTTCGCTGAGCCTTCCTCCTAGAAAAAAGAATCCCACTTCGGCACCATTAATGTCACTGTGGTGAATATCAATTTGTAACTTCTGCGAACGGCTTGTTGAGGACAGCGTTTCGGATCATGCCGTTTTCAGACGACGAAGGTATCCGAGACTGAAGTATGTGCTGTGCTCTTCATAGGTTAGTAAAACACTCAGTGTATTGTAAGGTGAAATCATGTAAGATATTTTGTCTCTAACTTTGTGATTTGAGACTGCCCTGAATTTGAGATAATGGGAATTTAATAATAGCTAGTTTGTGACATCTTTGTTATCACATACGTTGAGCATCGCTCATCCGTGTAGGCTCATCTAATCTCGGCGTTTTAATGGGCTTAGTAACGATTGATTATGCTATGGCAGGAAGGAATATTGTTGAAAACGTGTGTGGATATAATAATAGACAAGCTCACAAGGAGATTGAGGACGGCTATCGGAAATTTTAACTAGAACAAAAATCAGTGGTTTTGTCTTTAAGATGGCTGATTACCCCTATCATTGAAGTTTCTTTACAACTAACCCAAGAACGCCTTTATGAACAAGATTCACTGAAAAGATTCATGCCAATGTTCTCCGATTTTAACAAGCATCCTACCATTTTACTGTGCATTTGTAGTATCGGCATTAAGATGTTAGAAAAATAATCAACGTATAAAAAATAGCCAATTCTGGGTTTTGTGGTTAACTTGCTCCATTGGTTATCACAGTTATCTCTGCACGTCATTGACCTATTGAAAGCTACTTTCATCATACCGAAGTTAAACTATCGGAACTTTTTAAATCACCCCATGACTGGATAGTTGCTTATTTTCAAAGCAAAATTTTAGAAAGCTGATCAACAAGTCATTGATATTAAGCAAAACGTTCGTTTGTCCTTTACAATAGATTGGTTAAAAAGTTTTGGCCTGGATCGGGGTGGACCCGCTACTCGAAGCCCAATTCGGTCAACCTACACACGGAAGACGTCCCATTATTCAGACCTCTATACGTTCACGATCAATCCTGATAGGCAAAAGCCTGACAGGGGCAGTTGTGGAATTCGCAAACCTTAAATACGATGATTACGTAGCAATTGCCTTTTTATGACACTTGAACTTTAAGAATGAGCCAACGGTAACGGATCAGTTTATCACGGTTTTCTATATAAGGTTAGTCCATATCGCCAAAAACAGCAAATTTTCAGAGGTGAATTCATGTCACAGATATAATTAGGTCGAATATTTCATATTCCATAACCGGTTGTAGACAGAACAATAGTTGATGAGAACCCCGGAGAAAATGAACGCCGTCTCTGCTATAATTAAACAATGTTTTTCAATCAGGCCCACCGTCCGAGAACTTACCCGCTGCAGAAGGGTCACAACTTTTAAGTAAACCGTAAGTTGGACTTCAACCTTAGTTAGGCTACACAAAAGGTATTGCCCTTGCATAGGCTAAACAATGCAAATGCTCTCGAAGTCCCCCATTAAAGGCTAGTGAGTAATTATTTGCAAAAAACAGTCGTTTACTTTTGTTAGAAAAAGCAATGCATTTTATTAGAAAATCAAGGTTGACCTTTTAAAGCGGTACTCATAATATTAGCCGTCTACATTTTGATAATATTCTCTAAAACATTTTTATTAGTTTTCAAAATGATTTAGAAACTCCTTCTTGACCATTTTGCACCTGGTCTACATCTTTCCTTAAAAGGTCAAGCCGGACTGGCCCGGTTAACTAATGCCCACAATGGGTCACTTGGGCCGATTGTAGTTCCAAGATTCCATCCAGCAGCTGAAGATGGATTTATTCTAAATATTAGCACTCGAGGTTTTTGATCGAGGACTCGACCTCTAATTAAGTCGGCAGCTAAATGGATTGCATCGTTTTACTATAGGGTCGACCGTTTGGATGCAGTGCCTGCTGAGTCGTTGGATTTTCCTGACCGAATGACGCTTGACAATTAGGGATTGATATTTGTCTAATCATGCTCGATTCCATTTGACAGGCCCTAAAGAAGTACCTAGAGAAAAAATCGATTTCAACTAAACGCTGTCCCTAATCCTATAGAGTTGTATGGTCTGACATCATCTTCCACCCTACTTTTTCAACACACCCGTCATACCGCGTATGTCGAGTACAACTAGGATCTAACAAGACCTACTACTTAACCAGGTCTGCATATTTAACATTAAACCGTATCTGTAGAAGGCCTCAGTGTCGTCCAGTACCCGTACATGTTTGGCCAAAAGTTCCTCACAAAATTTATCAAGAAATTCTAACTAAAACGAAGCTCTGTGTTCTAAATAATAGTAATCAGGTGTGCACGACGCAAGCCAGACTAAACGTTGAAACAGTATAATTGGAAAAATCGGCCGTTTTGAAGTTAACAATGTTTCCGTATATCTTGTCGAAGAAATGTATTTCCACATGAAAACGAAAATCAACAAAAGCAATGCCATTAGTTTAATTTGCCTATCGGCTTTGAAGAAACTAATGTATGTAATGATATTATTACGATATCTACTAAACTATTTTAAAGCTTTGGCTTTACCCACCAGTCTTGGGGGCAACGGTCCTTACATGCATGTTATCGTCTTGATTGCACAAATGATGATCGAACAAAGCACTAAGTTTAGATAAGTTACAAGAAGTTTACTTCATTAAACTGCCCGAAGCGGACAACAGACGGCTCCAAAATCGCATTGAAATCTATCAGATCAATCGGATATGCTGCAAAATACAACCCCGACGTGACCACCCCTGACAAAACTAAAATGTACCACAACACAATAACAATTTAAGCATACCACTTATTCTTTTTTTGTTCTCCCATAGTTTCTCAGTCGAGTACATTTTAGCTGACTGAAACACAAATTACTTTCTGCTTTTACCGCTATATCTCGATCTAATACAATAGATATAATAGATGTATGTAGATATAGTAACGCAACAAGCTGTGTGTAGCATTCATTCCGCTATATGGGTAGTGCTATGTAATTATTGCCGGTATGTCAACATTGTTCGTTCCTTGTACTGTGGTAACCCCTTAACCACGTGGATATAAAGCTCGCGGTTTCAATAAGCGGTTGCCAAATCCATAAATCATCGAATATTACGCAACCATACGTACACAAATTATTTGTGCGCGGCCTTCCCAACAACGGCTCGCCAGGCCCTATCCGACGTGTTCCGACGTAGCAAAAGCTTCTATCATCAGAAGCTCTGAAAAGATCGATCTTATTTTGTTCGCCTGTTTTATGTTGGACGCCGGTAAACAGCAGTTTATTGATTATAAAATTAATTAATGATTGAATAACATCAATTACATGCAATAAGAATTGGCGAAAAAAAAAAAACAGACATTTTCTTGCGTTAATAGGTGCAAGTTATTATTCTGATCAAACAGCTTCGATGCGACAGAGAACAGGGGGGGTGAATGGACGTGTTAGAGTTTGGCTATAGTTCAACAAAGCTACTTCGCGTCTTTTCATGAGCGTTCACAGTCACGTATAGGATAATAGCGAATGATGTCGGTAAGAGGATGCCATTGGAAATAGATCGTACTTTCTCCGGATCGTAGCTAAAGCAGAAGATTACTTGTTCATTTGGACCATACTCACTGGGGCTATTAAGTACAATGAATGGGGTTGACCAATCAGCAATCGACTGGTTAAAGGCAGACAGATGGACTCGACCTGTATGCATATATGATGTTACTCCGTGGTTTAAAAATAGGCCTCGAAGTAAAAATGCTTGATTTCAACGCGCATGTGTGGCGTACGAGCTCATTTCACAACCGATACCTTAGAACATGCAATTCCCGTGCGTTCTTATTGTGCGTTCTTAAAACGTCTATAGCCACGTATTCTGAGTAATAAACTGGATCTTTAGATAAGGTAGCTCGTTTGCCAACGCAAGGTCCCAAAAACCGCGACCTTCAGGCATCTGCATACTGAATAAATAATTTCGCATCTGCTAAACTGAAACTAGTTGCTGTAGTACGACATTGTACCTATGATACTTACGTAATACAATATTACCAAGTAACTCTTATTGTGACGTATCGTAAAAAGACACTAATACAGATGGCTTTCCGGTTCGTTTTTGCCACCCGTAACGTCGTCCAACGTTTACATACGAACTAAACAAATCATTACTTGACCAACTGTGACCGCACCTCGCACCATGTGAATAGGATGGCTGACAGGTTCGCAATATTTGAAATACTCAAGAAACGTTAAGCGTGACATGTGACCTTCTTTCAGAGCTTCGAAGCGTGACTGTATATAATATACTGATACAGATATCTCGATCTGAAGCTTACACACTCTAGCAAGACTCTACCAACGAATCTACGCATTGATCCTCCCCCGACGAAAATGGAAATTTACGAAAAGCCACCTCTTTTTAGCAGCGTAAAGCTGCAATGTTGCGTGCGTATCATAAGATAAACTTGAGACTTAAAGCGCGTTTCTAACAAGATTAATAGCCTCATTTTATATACATATATATGTATATATACGTATATAAATATCGTCCGACAGCAAAACTTCGTCTGCTCAAAAAGTTTCGCTAAATCTAGCTAGACATATCCGGAGCAGTGCTTGGGCCCTGACAACTGCCGATCCGAAATTATATCAATTTTCGTTCCGTCAAAATTGTCGTCGTCATAAGACGTGATAAAATTGCACTACCGAACGCGTTCTAATAGCGATACGTGTTTCACATATAACAATCACGCATGTATTCCCGAACGTCGACGGTGTTGTCGATTGTGCTTGTTGATTCGCCCAAAAGACCTGGTCCGCTACCGCCCGGTCCGGTAACCTTATCGTTGAACGGAGCAAGCAGCAACAGAGCTCGATAACATGGTAACGCAAACACTGCTACGATTCTCTGGACAACACTTTCATTATGAAACATTACAACGTCTATACTATATTTTACTAGTGGGGTGGGGGCTTCCTTTGTCAAATTCTTTGGTTTTCAGGAGGTTAAAATGTGACGTTACATATGTGCAATCTATCTATAAATACAGTAGAGAGCAAACCTAAAAAAGCGCTTCATGTTGACCTCTGAAATTAGCATGTCCGTATCTCGTCAATGAAATCATAGTGGTTCAGTTGCCATCGTGAATAGTACGGCCTATTGCATAGCAATTCGTTGTTGCTACAGAAGGACTGTGTAACTTCTCTTTACCTTGACAGATGCATCCAAAAATCCCTAATTAAAATTTCTAGCTTGTGAATGCTTATTGTAACTAAATTCGCCTATTTCTCTTTGAAGTGATTTTTTTCTTTCTTGTGCAAAAGGCCTCGAAATTACCTATTTTTGGACATAGCGCCAAGCATCTGAAATCTATTCAAAGTAGTTCTTGCTGGACTTTTCCCAAGAGATCGATGAAATGGCATGGCCGCTCAAACCTTATTTTTCTTCATTTGTTTCGTATTTTCTTCTGATAATGCTTTTTATTTGCTAACGTTAAACCAACATGGCGGCGTGTTTGGCAGTTATGCTTACGACAGCAATCAATGATATGTGTATTAGCTACCCAGATCACGCCGCCTCTTTGGAGGTAAATAAATGGGTCGTAATAATAGATGACTTCCTAAATATGAGATACTGGTCGTTATCTCTCCTACGTAGAGGTACTACACATACATATACATATATATAGAGAGAGCTATTTGCATACTAAAAACTTTCTCTATTTTAGTATGATTGATACCGCTGTAAAGGTCGAGCTATTAACTAACAAGATTACGGGTCTCAGCATTAAAAAAGGTTTACGTCACCTTAATGCAATAATCCTTCACAGGAGCAGAACGAAACTTCGATTAACTTACATTGTTAACATGTGTGAATAACTTCGAGTTACAGGTAGATATGACAATATAGCAATGCGGCAGCAGCAATAATCTTATAGGCGCAAGGGTTTGATCGCTGGCCAAGTTAAATTGACAAATTTAAGTTCGGTAATAATCCCAAAACGATCATGTACGTTAATCTGTAACATATGAGGCATGGGCGTAAATGTTAGCAGGAACGACCCAGGCGGAATGTTGAGAACAGAATGGGCGACACAGCCGCCGAGCCCGAATATCAAGCCAATACATAGGAGGGAGACCGTGCATTGTGTCGATATTTACTTAGAGAAGAGAAGGAGGCTTCATTCCTACACATAGATGCGTGCGTGTATGCTACATACCTGTAGATACACGCGGTAGATAGAACATAAATTTCTTTATCAGGATGGTTGGCGGCATGTCAGGGCATCCTCTGTTATAAGCTGTAACCGCTAATTATCGATAGATCAATAGTTAGTGTTGCATGGCTATAACATTGTGAAGAGGATCTAACTTGCGAACGAAATTCAATGATTAAACGAACATCAGATAAGAAAAGCACAGTACTAAGGACCATTCCGTCATCTGAACGGGTAATGTCATCACACCTATTACCAGGCATATCAAAGTAAGCATTCAATATACAATGATAACTAGATATAATTGAAATGAGCAATAACTATGTTATCTTTCTACCTCTTTCCTGAGCGCATCGAACGTCTAACACCGTAGTAGAAAATCAACGTGGCAGGACTGATAATGATCGTAATAAAAGCTATATTTTATTTTAGTTACAAGACATCTGTTGAATATTTCATCTCTGAAAAAGTATTAACACATAGTAATAGGAAATTAGAGGGGGTTTATTATGTAGTACGCGAGTCAGCGAACGTAATGATTAAATTTAGACGATGCCCCATCCACTTCGAGGTTTTAATAGCGCCTCACAAAGATGACTCATGGTTTAGATTGAAGAGGCGTCAGTTTAATTGTTGTGACTGTTGTTTGTCGCATCGCTGTTAGATAACAAATGAGAAAAGCACGCCCACACGTGGGCAGTTATGCATTAGAAGATATCTTTACTCTGCCACTAGAAGATAGTCGTTTATTAATAATCATGCGTGTTGAGCTTAGAGCAGGGGGCGTTCATAAGCTTGTTCTCCCATTCTACTCGGTGCCCCTTTAGCAGAACACAGGCAGCGGATGGTTTCCCACTACTACGACCAATACAAATTCAGGCACGAACTCTAGTCACTAGTCAGGCACTAGTCACTCGATTACGCATGCATTGCATTCTGCACAGCGTCTCATCCTATATGTACATATACACTCACCTATCCATACAGCATATGGTATTTATATATAAAAATATAGTTGGACGTAGAAGATTGAGGTAGTGATAATTTTGCTCCTGCTCTTGACGGTCGAACCGGCCGAGCCCATTGAATAACACGGACGGGTGATCTGTGAATGATAACCGGCCTGACAAATATGGCCAGGTCATCGCTGTTAAAATGTCGGTACTATTTGATCGTTGCTTCCCATAGTTGCTATTGTTGTTACCGCGTAGAAAACCGTTAAGGGCTGCGCACCTGAACTATGGCGACGATGACCGGAAGTAACTTCATGGGTGGCTCGTCGTGTTTGGGAAACCTTATCCGTCGGTGAAGATTATCCGTTGGCCTTTGTTGTTGCTGTTGGGCCTGTATTCTAAAATTGTGACCGTCCGGTCGTCAGCCAACCGAGCCTAGATATGGTATTGCTGACAATAGCCTAAACGTACGATTAAAAAAGTGTACGGCTGAGAGCGAAGCGGTTGTTACGTACTGATTTATGTATTCGTTTATTAAACGGTAAACTATGTTTATCTACATACTGCCAACGGTAAGTATTAATAGAAGGGAGTTGGCGCCGAGAGTTTTCGTCGTTGTTACTGATAAGGTAGCCCTTCTTAGCGCAATGCACAAACATTGACCGTTGAACTTTCAGCTCCTCATGCCAAATACAGGTGTCATTTACTTTAAACACGTGCTTTCCATGTGGCACAATTCGATATCGATTATACAACAAGCTTCCCTTATATATACATATAAGGGAATCTTGTTGTGTGACATCAGTGTACGGCGCCATGGCAAACAAAATATAGCATCAGGTCGTGGTGGCGAATCAGGCAAGAGCAATTGCAAAAACGTGGCAGGGCAAGTCTTCTAAAGACAGGCCACCTGGGTTGTCCTGCCTTTGAAAATTCGATAGAAAATTTAGCAGAGAAATTATCGAATAATTACCCTTATATCGCTAAATAGGTATTTTGTTTGTTCAATTACAATATTAAGAGCGGATAGAAATAAGATTGAAAATACAGCCAATTAGTATTTTCACGCGAAAGCGTTTTACGCGCCAAAGCAGGAACGCAGTTCATATCTGAACGTGAATATATTTTCGGTGTTGTCAAAAAAGACCCCCCTTCATTCATCTGTTTGAATGTTGAACCTGATTTGTGCCTCAGAATTTACTCGATGTTTGTACGAATCGTCTGGCTGTTTCACTGATTCCCTATCACGTATGAAACACGTATCACGTAATATTACGCAAATGGCTCTTCTTGAAACGTCAAATTTGTACTTCCGCTATGTTACGTACATGGAATTTAGTCTGGTAAACGTACTATCTATAAAATGTACAAATTATACAGAGATATGACTGTTCCTTCCTTTAGGGCGAGAAGTACGGTGCATACAACTAGTTGTAGGGTGAATCATATACCGTGCTATCAGTACAAATGAAGAGACACAGTAAAAATGAAGCTACATGATATATATATATGAAGTAATAATTTATTTTATTTCTTTAATCAGTACAGACTAAAAATACTGGGTCGGGCATAAATAACCCGATAGACATAGAGTCAGAGAGGGAAAGATTCCGTTCCGCTAGCAGATTCCGAAGGCAGGCGGATATTAGGCATTCCTTTTTCTGTTCGGTGGGCCGGTAAGGTGATCGTGCAGCATAGGACAGAAAGAATGCATTGGACTTCGTTTGGAGAGTATCTTATTTTCGTAGTCTGTCTTTCATCTTCTTAGCTGAGTTCGCCCTTGAGGATGATGATGTCGTTGTTTCCACAGCGGTGCCCGAGGAGGCCTGAAGGGATTGCAATATATTTTCTCAGAGCCTTTTTTGTGCCCATCTTCCGATCGCTCAGTTTCGCCTGTCAGGATGCAGGCGCGACTGTACGATCACACTAGACGTCGCATGCGCGATCCACTGGGCCATAAACTAGTATATTTAATAAGTAATAATAAATATAATTTAATAAGGAAATCAAGCACAAGGCAAATCAACAGGGTTGCTTTTAAGCTTTTTTTTTTCTAGTCTATTAATAAATATGGATTATTGAAACTGGTTGACTTGCTGGCCTTTCCTGTTCGTCAAACTTCAGTCCATAGATTTTTGATAGAGTGCGTTACTAGGGTTCAACCACCGTGTGGTATAGTGAGGCGATCTACGATTCGCTTGTTAGCAGTTGTAAATTTAAAAAATCAATCAACAGTTGTGCCAAAAGAATGGTACAAGTTTATATTTGTTCCGATTGGCTAAAATGTAATTGTATGAGTAAAATTGTCCTGACTTGTGTCTGATTAGCTGGATTATGCAGCTTGTTTGGGCATAGGTAGATGCTTTTGGTCGTACCCGATTCTCGAAATGCTTTTATTTGCGTCAGACATATTCGGGACTGAACGTATCAAGCCACGAAAAAGTGAATCGGAAATATTATTACATAATTTATGAGAAGTAAGTATTACTTTGTAGCCCATTACTAGCAGAACAGGCAAGCACTCCTTAAATCAGCGCCATTCAATAAATCAGTGCAATTTTCTAGACCTTACGTATTCTACGTAAATTACGTATTCTAATAGTGTTTTCTTGTCTGCTTAGTTCGGAAACGTTACATTCAGGTAAAACTGTTCAGAGAGGCAATCAGCCCACAGACGAGCCCAGTTCATCGTCGTTATATAGACTTCTCTAACTTTCACCTTGTGAAATATGTCTGTTCTTGTAATAGATGTGACTCCATGCTCAAAACATCTTTCACGTATAGATCATGCGCTATAATGATTATCCCTACCCGTTGATCGATAGGCACGCGCCTTCGTGGTCCCTGATTGCTTACGGACGTGTGCTATCTAAAAAAATTTCATGTATGGGAACGATGAAAGAACCATTGCTGGTTGATTTTTAGCTCTAATACGTTATTGATCTTGCAAAATAGTTTGCTTTGTGCCTATATTTACATTTTCTGAAGAGTGTATTAGATATTAAGTCATTAATGTCGTATATGTTAACAATATTTGTTGACAAGTAGGCGGTGTTGGGAATGGGGCACGAGTGGCGAGTGGGTAGCTCGTACGACACAAACATTGAGGAACATGGTTATGGAAACGTTTTTGCCATTTTTACATTTTTTTAAATTGAAAATTACACATTAATGAGTTGACTTGGATCGCCAAAATGTATGGTTAAAGTATATATCTTATATATGTATCATTATACGATACACAGACTGTTTCTTAAAAATCTCGAAAGATCATTGCATTTTTAGAAAAATAACTTGAATTACAAAGCAGCTTTTTAATATCATCGTGTTTATATACAATAGCACTTTTTACTTATTGGCCATATACGTCCACTGTTATCATTGTAATAGCACGTCATCCGAGACGTTAGCTCGGGCTGATGATGCCGTTTATTGATGACTTATACAACGAACGAAAGTCCGTCTTTAAACATATCAGAACGGGAAACAGAATCTATCGATTTCATTGAACCATTGATATAGGCCGTCATTGATATGTGAAGCTACCGTTTAGCATTAATTTGAATAATTTATAGGGCTTGTGCGTCATTCGGTCACTTCAGCTGATGGCTTCAGAGTTATAGGCCGTCTGTGTTTCGGTGTAATTCACGCGTATCGAAACGTTGTAACACTTCGAATTTATTGAATTCAAAGAATCTACAGATACGTCTCATGCAAGTCTCTTTAGATGCTCTTCGACACGTTTCTTCTTGCTTCACTTCCACATTGCTTCCGATTGTATATATACGATGCCATGGACTTTATGACATTTTGTATTTTTAAAACAACTAACTTGTACAGCTTTCCTTCTAGCCAGTAGTCCTGCTAGATTACCTTCTTTATTTGATGCACCACTTTAGCGCCATCACGTTACAACGGCGATTCATTCACATCGAGGAAACGGCGTCAAAACATTTCAAGATAGCAGGCACTCACCGAGTTGTTAGGGGAAAGCCAAAGTATGAATGGTAAGTTAGCAATCAATAGCGCTTTACAATCATAACAGGATCAGTAGCAATGGCCGAAGCTCCTGTCGCTACGAATGTTATAGCGGGTGCGACAACAAGCGGTAATGTAACTGTTGTGCGAAAAACATAACACGACACACAGGAGATGGGGTTGGAAAAGGGCGGGCCCAGGGTAGCGTCTGGCTACAGGTTTTGCAATAAGAAATATTGGCTATTTGATCGCTGTCGCTTCGATAGCAGAAATTTGTATGTCGTTTTGACTATCTGTGTCCAACTTCACGCTGTACGTCCGGTTAGTACACAACAAAAACCCCCGCCGGTCTGGCAAACGGCTCGTATCGGTTAATGACGCATCAGCTCACTAATTCATCGCTGCTGTGCCCCTGACTATTCGTCCGTCTGCGATGAGTGCTACTGTGGCGGCAGTTGTCGAAATCATCATTTGCTCAACCTTGTCCTCCGTTATCCATTGGCCGTCACGATATGCGCACCTTTCTCAGATGTGACGTGTATAGGCTTTGTTGGTTGGTCGTTAGTGAAGGTTGCGACTCCCCACCTGGGCATCAGCGATATCGACAGTTGGCTGGAGGCCCTCTGACATAATCACAGCGCCGCACCGTGGCGCATCGCTTGGCCGCCATTGACAACCAGGGTGAACCAGCCTCTGTCTCGTTGTTGTGGTAAACCCTCTTTCTCTTTCTGTCTTCTTTGTGTGCATTATATAAGACAAGGAGCTACCATGACCAATTCTGATCGCAACGGTCAACCGGCAGCACTTTTGTGAATAAGATCAAAAAATAATCTTCACCAGTGAAGTTTGCCAATAGCAGAATACGGAGATCATGAGAACTATACTGGTAAGTACAAAATTCGCATAACCTAAGCTTGAGAATTAGTAAACCGTTTCCGCGATACTTCGCTCAATTTAGATGGACACTGGCAGCGATTACGACGATCAAATAAGGTTTGAGATGACGGCTGTCTATGTGTGTTTATCCGTCACGGCGGAAATGAATGGTTGGCCTGTTTTTACTTATCATCGAACCAATTAATGCATACTACTAAATTAAAACCCTAATAGTATGCAGGCCGGAAGAGATATGTGTATTTTTTTCATTTTGTCTATCAAAAACAAACGATGACATGACGTCTGGTCTCATTGTAAGACATATCGGGTAGTCGAAGGTGTGTCTGAGCGAATGATCCATAATAATAGTCATTATTTTCGTGTAAAATAGGTGATCGCATGCCTTTTTGGCGGGATCTTCTGCGGCGGAGGCGGGAGTGGCAAAGGCTGGCAAGGAGACGGGGTTGAAGGGCAGGCGTTTATCATCAAAGAAATCGGTGGCGGTAGAGGTAGGTACGGCGACGGTGGATATATAATAATGCACAATTATCATTTACTCTCTCTTTCTCTGTATATCGTATGTTTTCCAATTTATCATTTGTAATATCACTTACAACGGTTGCTTGTAATGAGGCCAAAAATGTACTATTCTAGATTACGGTGGCGGGGATCATGGTGGCGGTGAGACCGTCGTGCTGCGATCGATCCCGAACCTAGGATACGGGCATATGACAAAAAAAACGTTCGTGTTCAAAAAAAACCATGGAGGAGGAGGTGCACATGGGGATGATTTTGGAGGTAAACCATCGGTTAAGCAAGGGTTTGAAGTGATAGGTGAACCTAGTAAAGACGATTATATCATGATAACTTCTAAATGATTCGCTTTAAAATACGAGTGATATTTTTGTCTAGTTCGATTGCTCATTCGTTAGTGATAAATGTCCGTAAAATTATCTATGAAATGCGACATTGAACGGTATTTAGGTAGTACTTCTCCTGCAATAATTGGCTACATTTCTATATTTCAGGCGGCGGTAAGGGGTATATTGTCACGGAAATCAAAAGTGGAGGTGGATGGAAGTGGTAGGCCAAAATAGGCAGGTCATTAAAGTAAGAAACACCTAAATTATATTCCGAGTAAAGGCATATTTTGTTAAATACAGTTGACTCTGATTCTGATATCCTGCCTTTGACTTCCTACAAGGTTCAACTCACTGTTGGTAGGGCTGACAATGGCATACATTTCAATTGTCTCTGATGAACCTGAGACAGATAATACAAAGTTCTATATTACCATTTGTTTAAACCGCTTTGTGACTTGTCGCAGTCGTCGCTGCCAATGCTGTGAATGAACATTTGTGGTCCTTTTGAAAAAAGCAAACGGGTCCGCACTCTGGTGGGCATTCATTTTTGTCGGTGGCCGATCTGTTTGTTCGCTAGTGTCCGCTAACAAATCAGAGGTTTTGCATGTGTGCACGTACCGAATACGAAACTCGTGAAATACTTATGTCTATAGAAATAAATCTAGATAAACATTATAGGATAATGTCGACATCGGTATCAATCCAATATTACTGATGTATCATTCCTTTTACACATGTAAATATGTAAATGCTATGTAATGTAATACCGTGTTTCGGCGTGCAACGTAGCAAATAAAGTGCCAATAAACCAATTACCAATTAGAAGGATTTTACATTCTATGTATATTATCATTGGCGATGCCCTTACATTGATTTGACGCGGCGAAAACATGGTAAACTCGCTCTATGAACGTTTACTGATGTTAACTCGATCTAGCAGTCTCAGTGAGAAATGGGAATTCATCGATAGAGAATCGGCTAGAATTCGTGCATAGAGATTAACGTACGTGATACTTACATAATCGGAGAAGATGGCTAAATCGGATGTACATACCTAGCGTGCAAATTCATTATTACGACGAAGCTTACGTTCGCTACTGGGGGTCATCAATTGCATTAAACCACTGACCCCCAAAATAGAAACAAGTGCACCAGAATTTCGCACTTATTTCATAAGTGCCACTATTCATTAAGCATTCTGTCAGGCTTTCTGGCCCAAACACAGAACAACGCGTGTCTAGTCGTCCAGGTTTCGAACCTGAACCACCACACAGGACCTTAGGTTTAACAGCTACAGAGAGACATTACCACTGCACCATCAGGGAAACAGAATTTGTTACGACTTTCTAATGTTAATAATATGACTTATGGACGAATAGTAATGTTTATGTGGTCGTAATGAATGAGAACCGGACATTCTTTACAATATGTCGTTCGAAAAATCGTTGAAAGTACACTGTAAACAGGTCGTATCACGTGTCCTGCGCAGGCTTATACAAACAAACATATAAGTTTGCTTCATGTGCAACCGCAAACGAATGTAACCGATTTTTAATAATGAATCTAACACTCCCGACAGCAGCCAAACACAGCTCACGTAGGGCAGATACCCATACCCAAACTTCTCTCTAAAGAACTGAGTTAGATCGAAAATACTGAAGCTGCGATCATCATTTGTCCTGTCATCTTTCCTTAGCTATTGTTCGTTGTCTTCTGAAGGACGCAAGGAGGTCCAAGTTGCGTTTGAATTAGTTAGCCATTCTCAAGAACGGATGAAGGCCACACTTTTTTTGTAGACATTCGCATTTCATAGCCATAACGTAAAGTTTGTCAATCTGCACCGCACAAAGCTGCGTCTTTCAGCAAGCGGCCCAAGGCGCCACCCCCTTTTTTTTGTCTTTCCCTTAACGATACATCTCTGCTGTTTCTATTCAGTTCTCAGTGAGTCAACAGCTAAGCAGCTGATCTCGCTGATAGAACTTTTCCTTTTGCTTCTGTTCGAATGGCAAACGCACTTGTTCATAGCTGTGGTGGCAACCTTAGATGCAGTTCACTGACGGGACTGCCGGATCGTTCCATGGCCGGCAAGAGATCTCCAAAGAATGATCGAAGACAGCTTTTCTATTGCTAGTGCGACCCTGCTGGTGGCCTTGTTTTGTATTGTCCACCCAGTGTAGACGACACAGCGAAAAGCGCTAAGGAATCTCGCAGAAGAAAAGGCTTGCCATCGTCCACGCAAACTATCGGTATACTAGTGCCATTTTGGCGGTGACACTAAGCGTCCAACGCGTTTGTTACGTTGCTGGTAGCTGATCGACTGAAACGCTTTGCACTCGAACCGAGAAATGTCGAGGACACAGGATTTGACGCAGGCCGAAATAGGGCTCTGGGCAAACCTCAGGGGGAAGCCCATTAGGCCTTTGCCCAATAGTTCAATCACTACACTACGCCTTAGTATACACACAGCATCCCCGTAGCGATAGTTGGAAATGAGACTGAGGAAGAGAGGAAGGAGAAGCACGAGGAAACGCTTGGAACTGACGCATGGTTGTCCAGACTATAGCCAGTGCCATAGTGGTACTGGCTGCAACTGGCGTGGTCAGTAACCGCTGCTCATCTTCCTATTTAGCCAATCGGTTAACTGGAATCCTTTTGGGAGGCGGGAAGACGATTCCCTTTGGCTCGTGCGTTCGGAAAGGCTGAGCTGTCGTCAGCATTGCCTTCGTTGAGCCCAGTATCGGTCACGACGACAAAGCGGAGTAGATGAATCAGTAGGAAGCTAAGCAGTCTGTAAGGTGGCCCTGGAGCGGTCACTAAATGAGTGTGCCAGAAACAGGAGACACTTAGCAGCAGCGCAAGTGGTGTGATAACGATATTTTGGCCTACTACGATTTTTGACGTAATTGGCTTTGACATGATAGCGATCTACTGCTTCAGCGTTCAACGTAAACGTACGTTCTCTTCAAACAAATAAAAAACATTAGAGTAATTGGGCCATTTGTCAACTACACTTGGGAACTTGCGGTAAATGCCCATCAAATTTGTTTTATATATATATATATATATATATATATATATATATGTATATACAGCAGCATCTTATAGAGTAGTTTGTTTTTTCATCTTAGAGTTTATATTGTTGGGCAGAGATCTGCAAGTGAAACATTTATATGAACTCAGGTTTTTAGAGGTGTTTCGGTGAATTCATAACAATTATTGTTAACTTTAGGGTAGATTCATGACTACCGTACCGTTTTGAACGTTGTTTTCCCTGATACATCGTTGGCAAACTTGAAGGCAAAAAGCTGCACTTTACGTCTTTCTATATGCGTGTCAAGGTATCGGATATTCATCTTGGGGCCAGTCACTCTAGCCGTTTATCGCATTAGAGCGGATGGCGCCTGGTAAGAGTTAATTTACCATCCCAGTACCACGGCTGGGTTTTATAATTTAAAGTCTTGGTGTCAGTCGACCCATTGATAGTAATGTGAATCAGGCTGTCTTGAGCTATGCCCTGTTGAAAAATATCAATGCCAGTAAGTATTAAGCCCCTCTTACGTTTCTCGGCTTTGACAGTTCAGCCCCTTTTCTCAGGTGGAATCCTTTTCTATGTTTGGAAATTAAACAGGAGACTGTGGAAAAGAAGTAAGAAAAGAACTTACGCTTCGTGTGCTTACAGACCACCACACAAGACCTCTGATCTGTTCACTATGATTTTACACGCGTATGTTATACGTAGCTTATGGCAGGCAAAATGCAGAATGCGGCAATACTTAAACCTACTTCATTTATATTGGCTCGTTAAGCAGAATGTACGCCAAGAACGATCGTTGACTACAAATTGATTTGAACTGCTCACGTTTTTATTGACGGCAGTGGCCAAAATGATACGTTTCTATTCGCAGCAGTTGTACAGCTAAATAAACGAAGGGATTAAAAAAAGCAATAATTCCATATTGCAGCCATTAGTTTCGAATCATCGAAATGGTGTTACCATAGTTGCTCCTGGCATGGATCTTTTGGAGATCGCTGTGTAGAGAGTACTACCGTCATAGCGATCTATAGAAGCCTCACGCCTTGAAGGGCAAAAATTACATTGGATCAGCATTTACCAGTTGCGCTACGCTTGAACGGCCTTTGCGAAGCGCGCGACCCTGTGCTGCCGATCCATCGCTCCTCCGCGGCTTGACTGAATGGTGAAAAGGCCTAGAATGGCAAGGGTTAGGTGTAAGGAAGATTTGTGTGTGTAGGGGGCACAGCTTTGGCAAAGCCGACGGCCGACGAGTGAGAGGACGGACGGGAAAGCTTCATTAATGGGATTTGCTACTAGCTCTTTACTATTATCTGGATGAGGAAAAGCTGGGGCTGCTGGCTTAGGCGGAGAAAGAGGCCTATGCCTTGCCAGGCTTTGAAGCCTTTCCTACATAGGGCAGTAAGCAACCAGGCTCGACGGTGAGGAGGCCTGGTTGGTTGTCTCTCAACCAGGTGAGCGAGCGGTTAGATCTTGATGAACAAGTAAACCCAGTTAGTCCAGGAGAACGTTTGGCCCTGCCTTTACGCTATCTCTCTCTGTTCCATTGGCTAACTTAGTGATGTGGTGGTGGGTGTAAGTCTGAGGACGAACTCGTGATCGCTGTGGAACTGAGAAAGGGGTGTGCGGTACGCGCACTTCCTTCAGCACAAAATAGAGTTTTGATCTAAAATTGATGAGGAGGAACACCCCCCATCTCGTGGCAGTCGAGGCGACGCCAGCCATAACAAGCCGACTCAGAAATGTGCCTCTATTCTTGGAGCTACTAGTAGCCGGGATTCTAGCTGTTCCCTTTACTCCCTGGTTGCTTCTTGTCGCTGGTTTGCCGGCCTATTTTGGGCCCCGGACGTGAGTTGTCTTCGTTGGTATACTTGGTATTTCAAGGCTTCCTATCCCATTTATTCTCCACTTAATTTTGATATTGGTTCGCTAGAGCGACAGCTAAACTGAAGCCCAGCGGAAACGCAGTTACCCCTTAAATTTCTATTCGCCCATGAACTAGAATTATAGACTACAATTGTCACAGACGTCGCATACGGGGCATGGTGCACCAGTATCAGCAACAGCTTCACCACCATTACATTGAAAAGGAGGAGTGCTTTTGTTTGCAGTACTTCGACGCGTTGCCGGGGGGTCGAGATTGGGAACGGGGCAGGATTGACTTATTGGCAATAAATAAAGCCAAGTGATTTCTTTGGGGCTGGCCATGGACCCTTAGAAGAAAAACGCGCAGAAGATGGAAAAAAGAAGTTTACAGGGAGCAGAATCAAGCAAACAGCGACTGAATGAAAGTCGAAGCAAAAAACATTCTGTTCATAGGTTGTTTTTCTCGATCTTTGCGTCAGCCCACACCGACGTGCGGGCCTTCCACTACAGCATCTGTGAACACTGCATCAAACTTGATCATCGTGTCGGTTGAGGGGAACATGCGGTGAAATTGGTGGTAGTTTTAGCTCCGGATTCGGGGCCTGCGGCAACAAGAAGCAGGAACTGTAGACGCACACACACGTCCAACGTACTATACAATAGGATCGAGCGCTCTAGAACGAAGACCGTGTTCAGAGAAGAGGGAGGCGTTCAGTTTTCGCAGTGGTACTAAAGCAATCGGAGGACATAGAAGCAAGATCGGTTGGCAGGCAGTCAGACAGAGAGTGCTGGCGGCGGCATCGGGGATCTCCTCGTAGTAGAAGCAACAACTCGGGAACGGAAAGTGAGTTAACACCGGGTGCGGATGGCGGCGAAGAAACAGGCACCCGAGGGTTGTAACGAGTAGTAAAGAGATGGACAGAGGAGAAGGAAGCCCAGGGGTGGAGCGAGATGGTGACGCGCAGCGGTGTAGTTCTGCAGAACTGCGTTGTGCTGCTAGTGTAAAGAGAACGAGTAGCGTGATACTGCGAGTGTCGGACGAATGGGGAGCAGACTACCATCGCTATCATTGAACGGGGATAGAATGGGAAACAGAAACTAAAAAGGGGGCAGCCAGGCAGCCGAGAGCAACAATTTGTCGACGAAATTGTTCGTTTGTGGGCAGGCGGGTTTCGACGTGCTGCCACTATCAGTATCGCGTGGGGGGAAATTAGCTTGGAAACAGCTGAGGAAAAAGATGGGGGGTACTATGCCCAAACAACTTCGCGAGCTCTCGGCCGTGCGAAGGGGCATTGTAACGGGGCAAAATGAGAATCGCTGCGCCACTTAGGGGTATCGCTACTAGCTTTACTGGCGACTGGCAATGGCGCTCATTCGTAGGACACGCAAGCCACAGGAGGAAAACGACGAACAGGAGACGAGGCGGAAGAACCGAGCGCAACTGGCCGTGAAGCCACGACAACGTGAGGCGACTACCACCATCAGCCGAAGGCGAGGCCGCGAGTCATGAGTCGGCGAAAGGGAAGAGACTCGGGCAGAGCAACGCCCCCTTGGGCATCTGTCAGCAATAGCAGCATCATCCGGTGACCTAGTACTAATGGTAACACGAGGATGGAATGATTTCAACAGGCATTTAAGACCAGTGTGACTAGGTCGAGAAGCACAATGTAGAGCGACCAGCGAACTGCTAGAACGTACAATAGCATAAATACGTAGGAGTTTTGGCGTTGTCAATCAGTTAGATACGCTTTTATGAAACCAAAAAGGAATCATAATGAGTTTCGGGAAGCACATTTAGACAAGTGTGTAAGAAAAAGAAGGACAAATCTACCTAGAAAAATTGAACTGCGTGTTCTGTGTGCCATCTGAGGTAGTACCTAATAATGGAAAACTTGCCAATAAGGTCATATCACCGACAGAGCTCGCGCTGATCGATTTCTCGCTTCGCGCAGTATAAATTGTGCTGGTAGCTATTGAATTAATGCTAACTACTGCAGGAACGCACGAAAGTGAGGCATAAAAATAGGACCATTACAGCAGTAGTGGTCGTATCGTAGTGGTCCAGTTTCTGCCTGTCACTTACAATTAGGGTGGATATTTGCTGTGGTCCATTATAGACCCGATCTCGTTGGCGCTCCGCTTCCATTGGTAATCTTACTTAACTAGCAGGAGAAAATGCTTTTGTTTGATGTTTCTCAGGCAAAGAATCTTTGCAGCGTTCTCGAAATTACTTATCTTAATGTACGACGCAGTAGCCAGCGACTATATTTCTTAACTCTGCGCCTATTTTCTATGATCCATTTATACATTTACGGTTTGAGTATAGAAAGATTGGTAAGCAACATTTACTGGTTAGTAGATCTTGAAGAACAGAATGGCCCATTGGCTCAAATAAGTCAATCAAATGATCTTTCCGATCAACTGGCTTAAAAGCAATGGTAGACACTTGAGAAAATCGTGGCCCGTTTGAAATAGATAAATAATAAAATTCATTTTCAGGAGGTAACATTAGAAACCTTACGAACGATAATGGAAGACGCCCAACGCACTTATCTAACGTGATGCGATCAAAGCTCTAGCAAAAATATACGCTATAAGGAAACACAGTAACACGCTTTTTAGTATGGTGACAAATGTTTTAATCGGCTCCCGCCTCTGGTGGCGTAAATCTTAAAATGCGCTGCAAATATCGGTCAGACATTTGTTCCCCTGTATATAAAGTTCGTCCTTTGGCGATTGTCTGGTTCTTTTAACAGCAATTCAGTACAATAAACAAAATGATTAGGATTGGTTTATACAGTTTGTTTAAGGAACTACCATCGAATAGCAGTCTAAACATGGCAGACCGTAAAAATTCACTTAAATGATAATAGTTTTTAGCTGAGCTCAAGACCACCATTGTCGATATCTGTGCCTACTAACTCTAAGAAGTCGCCTTTCCTTGAGCGTAACGCAATACATATAAACAAACACACATATATATATAACGTTTGTAAAGAAATTTGTTCGGGTTCCTGTTGCGCTCTTCAACAAACCGCGCGCAGAACGAGACCCTGTCAAGTTATGATTTTGCCTAAATTTAATTCCGCTATACTTAATTTATATTTGCACACAATTACCTACTCGTTTAGTTGATTTGTTCACGGCATTGCCGCTTCATATGTCAAATAAGTCGTCTAAACAATTCCGTTTGTTCGAAGAAGGCACACGATTCATTAACAAATGTTATACAAATTGCGCGCACTGGATGGCGTCCAGAAGGTGGCTCTTGCTGACGGCTGGACGCAGCTGCTATCGGCCTCCTTAGTAAAATCGGCCAACTAGTTCCCGTTAAAACAATAAATTCAAGTCCGATAGAATTTTTCAGTCAGATCATATCGGTGAAGTAACGTTGTCGAGACAGCTGCATGATTAACTGAGATTTATGTCAAATTCAGTTAATTTGTCTAAATCGGATCAAATCAATACAATTTAATATGGCTAATATAAATATAGGTACGTTTTCCGCTAACGGAATCGAAATAATAGCACACATCAATCGTCTGTTCATGTAGTCGGGAGTAGGCCGTAGATTCTGAATGAAACAAGACGGAACACGACACGATCGATCGATCGATTTGGGAGTGGCCATGTATAGATATAATAACAATAATAATACGCATCAAGCGTTGCACCCTCCGCACAGGACGGGGACAGCGTATGCTTGCGAACGATAGGGACCAAGCAATTAGCAACTTACGTCTCATTTATCATTATTACTATGTATATGCATACATTAAGAGGAAGGCAGAACGTGCTAGGGAACCGATGCATGGTTCGGCCATTTATGGCAGACATAAAATGGGGCCTCAAGCATACATTCAAATCCGCACTCGTAGAAACCAAGGCGAGCTGGACAATAATGCACTGCATCGTGTTTCGCCCGGCAGTACTCGTCTGTGTGGGTGTACAATATTTTCCAGCATAAAACGATTTTCCGTGTCACAATCGCACAGATCCCTCTACATATTGTGATATTTTTTCTACCTGTTAAATAGGTCTGATCCAATGGTCTCCTATAGTGTCTTTGTCGTTCGGTTTGTATGGACTTGCCGCATACGGACCAGCTTAAGTAAAAACTAGCTGAAGAGGCCCATCTTTGCCAATGCAGAGGCGAACCAGTATCTGTTGACTGTAAAAATATATGTTCGATGCGCTATGTATGTGTGGCGGCGTCTTACAGCGTTGGTATATTAATCTATTTCTATTCTGAATAAAGACCTTATAACAGAGTTAGCAAAGTATAAACCCATAGAAAAATACAAACGGGATTGATAGGAAGACAGAGGGCTTTTTATGTGTTGCGTACCGGGTATCTCAGTGCACGGATTCACAAGCAAAAAAAAAGCTTAGTGCAGCCTTGCGGGAAGTGTTGTGTCCGCACCTAGGCTTAGCTCCGCGTAACAAAAATGAATATTGACCATCCACACTCATTATCAGGACAACATTGTACGCTCTCATCTCGCTACTTCATTTGTAGCTTGCAGCTTATAAAACAGTAAAAGAGCTCATTGCATGGTATGAGATATTTACGTATTTGCATCGCACAAATAACCCGTGCCCGTCTGTTTGCAGGATTATGAAGAAACACGTTCAGTTTACAGCATACAACTGAAGCAATGGGTTGATTTGGTTGAACGACGCCTAATTATCTAAAGTAACCCAGATCAAAACGGGTGTCTTCGGTATTGGCTTTAATCTAGAGACAATGAAGACAACGTAATGTTTCGAGAGGATTCAATGCAGGCTTAACCGCCCAACGCAGATCATTTGGCTTTTGTTTTCTGGAACACATATAATGCCGTTGTAAGGACGGTGCTGATTGCCGTGGGTCGATCTTTTTACCATAGGTACTAGACCCCGCAGGTATCTAAAGCTGTTTGCTAATAGCTTAATAAACGCTTTGGGGCTTGCACCTTAGATGGTGATCTGGTGGCCTCTTTACCTCTACAAATACAAACGTTGGCTAAAAAAGAAGAGCAGTGTATTTACATAACCTGAGATAGAGGTATAAGACGAACAATCGAAAATGTACGATAACGATTCACTTGCGTGAATTTTCTCTGTAAACCAGTCGAAATTTGTGATTTGTGACAGTTTTAAGCCGTACAAACTTATACGATAGCGACCTTTTCAAGTTAGCATAATATCCAACTTTGCCCTGCTCTGGTTGAACAAAGATATAGCTTTAAGTTACATGTTATGGTTTCATCCATGTCGTGTGATAGGTGATCTTAAATTTAAAAAAACAATCATTTGAGTATTCCCATAAAGGTGATTTTCTAATCTTCAGCGAATCCATAGCCAATGAAGAGAATTTGTTTAAACCTTTCTCACTTTAAATCCGCATCCGCTCAAGAAAGTAACGTGCACGAAGAACATGATAACTGCCTTTTCATTTTATTATAACAGTAGTTGATTTTTCATCGATGCCCTTTTCGTTACTTTATTTCAATCAACTTTACTATATGTATCTCGGTAGTGGAGTAGCTCTCATTGTATCCTAGCAACAATATTACGATGTATTCTACCTAGATTGAAAGAAGGCACATAGTCAGGCTTGCGGCTTGCAGTTTGGCCCGTTTTGTTAATCACATCAGGACAAGCGTTGCAACCTTCCCTGGAACATCCTTCACCTTCTTCAGGAATACCCTGAAGCTAAGCAATCCGACCAACTTCGATGATTCCATTTGAAATTTAAAATAGTGATGGGGTAATCCATCGCAAGCAGATCGGGTCTGGATAATCTGAACTCTATTTGTTTGGGTATCTTAGAAATAGTGATTTACTTAGTGAATCTAATTCGACTGCCAATTGCCAGGCCTCGTTTCTATAATAAGCCTAATTTTTCTATTCTTATTCGTCTAATGTCCCTGTTCAGCCAGAAGTTAAGCTGTGACAAGCGAAAAACTTGGCAGTTGCTTGTCATTTCATTTGTTTGCTTTACTGGAATAATTACATTAATAACATTAACTTACTGTCAAATCCAACAAATGGCGCATCTGTTACGTTGTGAGCTAAGTTGTCTGTTTACCTTCGACGTCGCCACAGCTAACAGAGCTGCCATCAGCAACCCCGGATAACTCGCCGCCTGCAAGTCCAGTCCCATCGAATGCGTCGACCGAGACAGCTTCAAAAGGTTCTCTTCAACCGTCTAAATCAACAAAGCCAAGCAACGACGAAGATCTATTTTCTTGCACCACTTGGGTCTGCGTAATCTTCTAGGAGAACCCCACAACACGACAAGTACTTCCAAGCAAGCTACCCCTCTGTCGATGTGGCGAGCAACTCTTTTCAGGTGCCCTGAACGTGAACACACTACAGAAAACAGGCCTAGTTTTATACACATTCCTAAAGTGATCTTGTCGTTGTTGCGGCGGAACGTTAGGCTTAGAAAGGCAGTACGGAAAATTGTATAATAGTTAAGACTCATTGCTCAACAAAGTGGCTTAGAAGACTGAGTAAATTGCCACTGGGGCATGATAGATCAATTTTTCAAGCTATTTCGGTAGGTTTCATTTTCGGAAATGCTTTCTGCTATAGACTAGCTCGTTTGAGGGACTACATGTCAATAACTGCTTTGTCAAAAGGGTCCATACGTTAAGGAGAAAATTGAGGAAAAAGAACCAGTATATCAACGATGAATACTAGTAATGCAAAAGCTAATATCAACTTATTGCCTAAGCCAAGACGGCATCCACGATGCAGGTTTACGCTGTAACTTAGTAAGTTAGATATGATGTCACACAGAAACACTATTATTCAATAGCACACGTGGCTGGTCATAATAACATTCATTATTATTGCCAAGTAAACATCATTCTACACTACAGGTCAATAGTTTACTATGGAATTGAAGGGTCTATGTGATATCTATAACCAGCTAATCAAATACTGAAGATATACTATCGTATGTCATGGATAGTCGCACTTCTAACTTACTAACGATTTGACGTAAAATTCATTTGTTATCGTTACAATCCTAAGGACGATTAAGCAATTTTATCTAACCGCATAATAATATATAAATAATGTACATATAATATATATATATATATATACAAAATATAAAATAAATAATATGTACATAAATGTTGCTTTCACTAACATGTGTAATTACGAAACAACGATGGAGCTGGCGCGCAGTCTCCTGTCGTGTAGTCCTTCGGTCGGTAGGCCAGACTGATATCCACCGTCGTTTACTTTCAATCCTGTCAGCTGGCGTTAAAAGCCAGCTTTTTAGATCAGTATAGTTCGATGCTGGCCTCTGATGTGGGAGATGCCTTTCGGACAAAGCTGACAGATGAAATCTGCATATGAAAAAAATAGCATGACCCAATCGACTGGGTTTCTTTCAAACGTATCAACTACGGACATAGACGAGTAGTTTCGCTCAGCAGGGCAACAATATAACATGTATAATTTCTGTGCACGAAAGTTAGATACGATCTTACCAACGGTAGCAACGAGAGAGTACAATTTACGAAGCTACTTCTTCCTTTATGTCACCGTGCGGGATACTTTGAACCTTCCTGAACGGAGAAATTTCTGCAAACGATTCTTTGGGGCGGATGCTACGTGCACAAAATTACATATGTATGTGAATCTGTTATAGTAAATATGGACAACTTCATTAAGAATGTTTATTATATTAGGAATATTATATATTGCTGGCTAGCAACGACGGCTTGGAAGCGTAGCACAGTGTTGAACTACTACGTTTTGGGGGGCTGAGCGCGATTGTTTTACCCACGATTTCGTTCAACACAAAATCATAAATTATCTAACTATATTGTTTCTTATTGGATCTGGAACTTGTTTACACGATACGGGTCGCCTATTTACAAGATCTCACTAGCAAATAATCTAAACCGACCGTATTTATCGGTTCTTTTTTACAGTGTTTCAATTGGTGTTATAGTTAGTAGTAACTGTATTGCGAATAAATTTACCTGTTTGACTATGGCTTGGTCCTGATATCTTTCACAGTGCGCAGCGGTAACGCAAGCCAGCAAAGGAGTGCCTACGTCAATCTCAGAACGCACACGCGCCTACTTTATATATATTTAGTTAGATCAGAATAAAGGGAGTGTGTTCACGAGGTGTCGATACGTATTTCTGAGAAAACTGTGGTAATGTGCCGATAAGGAAGTGGCCATTCATTGGACGGACCTGTAAATTACGTAATCTGCCTGAGTGCGTCGGAGTCTCTTCGCAAACACACTCTTTTTTGCCCTGTGCACAAATCGTTCGCAGATATGATCTACTACTACTACTGCACGCCTAACGCCTTCGATAATCACAACAAATTCGTAAAGTTAATGTATTACTGATACGCCGACGGCCATGTTGATTTCACCGTTTCAAGCGCCGTTACATCGACTGGATTACGTACGCTTCAGCGATGGCGGCCGCTTCATACTGACCCGCTTTTTGACCCGACATTTTGAAGGTAGACAATCGAGTTAGTACCCTTATTGGTAACGTTTACTATAGTAGTGTCAAGATAAGTGCATCAGTTAGTAAATGATAATGATAAATAAGTATTTATATATATATATTATGAGGAGGTCCGCCTTAGAGGCTTTTGGCAGACTTTTTCGTTCCTAGTGTGCAAAAGAATAAGGACGATTCGTCTTTCTGCCTACACAAGAGGAATTATAGGAAAAAATTACGGGTCCACGACATACTCAACGAAACACGTATGAGCCGCAGAGACTATTGCCGTCGAACATTGTCTCGCATAGTGAAGTATCGCCAAGTTGGTCACAGCTGTGGCCATATGCCCTTTTGCTACCAAATCATCTGCAAAAATCCTTTCTAATTCTACATTTTCTTATGTAATCGTTAAGAGTTATGGAACTTGTTAGAGAAAGCTTAGCTGACTTGGTAGAGATTCGACTGAGCTGCTTCTCATTCTCCTGTTTCATATAGGAAAGGCGAAAAACAAGCCACGAAGACTTACTATGCAGAGGCATTTGGCAGTGGTTGGCAAGCAATAGTTTACCTTCGAATCAGTGGTGGAAGCCCAAGTTTCTTTTACCTACTGAGAAACCCAAGTTTCTTTTATGCGACGCCGTTAGCGACTCGTCGAGCGTAATTGAATATACAACTATAATAATTTTCTCGAAAATCGCATTTCAGCTGCTTACCTTGCGCGAGTTGGACTGTTTCGTCATCAACTAATCATCCGGCGTCGGGCGTCACAGTGCTATAGATAACCACTTGAATACTATGAGTATAAGCTATGGGCAAGCTGAGACGAAGCTCACGCACTTCGTTCATAGAACATTTATGCTATATCATAAGTCGCCCTGCAGCGCGCCGTTTCTGACCGGCTTTGTAAGTTCTGAGCTGTGTCTTCGGGCATCCTATATTCCTGGAGTCTTCCAGGTACACGTGTCAGTACACACCTTTGGAAAAACAGAGAATGCTTTTCTACAAACGTATAACATAGAGTTTTTTTCTTTGGCGGCGAAAGGATTTCCCTTGCCAATGGAAGAAACGAAAATACGATACAGTAAATAAAAAAAAATGCTGAAAAAGAAGCTGCATTGAAGCAGGACAGCGATGCTTTGGAGCGTCATGTCAGGTTCGTATCTGTGCGAACGCTTGTAGAGTAGGCGACCCCATAAAGCTTTCGGCTAGGGTGGGGTTTAAGGCAACACCTGATTATCCTTCAGGACTATTTCGTTTGATTTTCGTTGCTTATGGTCATTATGAGTATTTCATCGATTGAGCTTTGCTAGCTGGGATCTGCACTATGCACCCTTGGATGCACAAAAGAAAAACTGTCGTTTCTCATCAAGACGTAAACAAAATGTATAGCCGTTCGAATTTTTTTCTCTTACACTCTATGTGTACAATTGTTGTCTATTCCAGACCTTAAGAAGGTCGAAGAAGAATTACCTTCAGTACAAACTAGCTTCTAATGGAACAAGGATATGTAGCATAAGACATACGGCTTGCTTCTGATAAACAACAGTGAGTCCATGGGCCACCTATTAACGTCAACTTATATATTAACAATATTTTATGCTTTTAGATCCGGTTATTACGCTATTCTTAACACACAAGAAAAATTCGTGGGTTTAGCTGCCTGAATATCTTAAGTAGGAACCCTTTTGTTTATTATTATGAAAAACTACTACGTAAATACGCACAAAGGAAGTAGATTTGCTCTTTACTTTTCCATAGTTTATGCAACATGCATATCGAACCTCAAATCAGCAGTGTCCCCACGTAAAAATTCCGTAAGACGTTACGTTGCTTGTATCATCTCAATAGAAGCGCTATTCATTTGTTAACCTGATGCCACGTGTATTCCTACAAGATCGTGCCGGGCAACGTAGAACGGTAGTATTTGCGCAGTGGCTTGGACGTCTAAGTTTCTGGTTAAAAATAACCAGAACTTCCTAGCTCTAACTTCGCCGCCCTGGACGTATGCCTACTCAACACAAACAATGCTACAGCATAAAGTTTCTGTTCGGACTGAGAGTCAAAAGAAAGGGCCGGTTATAACTAGAAGGGTATCGTGCAATCCTAATTTTGAAAACCGAGCTTTTTTTATATTCATTTTTCCGGACTTACGTGTGACACATCGTCACTCTGAAGATGTAAAGTAAGACACGTGAACGGTTCTATTTGAATTCAATTATTTCATGTCATAACAAACTACCCTAGATAATTAGTCTCTGTGGGCCGGGCCGGGCCGGGCAGGAAATTGTCTGTAGGGTCGTTTGTGCTGTTTACTTCGCTAAATTCGTTGACTAAGCCATCCATGTTATTCTGTCACTGCGTGCGGTCTTCAGGATGCCATTTCTAACCAGAAGAGGTTCGGTGAGAGATTGACTGGCCAATCGAGCATAGGTTATAGCTTATGTAGGAAGATGTAACCCTTTCTTTTTAGTTATATATTCGGGTACCAGGAACCAATTATTATGTTGATGTTACGTGAGCGTTTAGATATGTCAGTTACGATTTTGTAGACTTACCATGTTATCATTATCGCTTTGAAATTCGCTAACCAGGTAGATTCAAATATTGTCTTTGAACGATATGGATTACAAATGCCTCTTATATGCGTTTGTCTGAGTCAAACTGTTGATGGTCAACTGTTGAGGGATCGCAGTCCCTCTCTGATCTAATAATGCCATGGGCCTGCTATATACCTACCTCTGGGGGTGGTATCTTTAGTTTAAGTTCACTCTCATTATATGGTATTAGCCACTCGATCCAAATAAAAATCTACGCAAGGGAATGATTAATTGCACGATGTTATCTTCATATACGCGTGCTATCTCTGAAACATTAAGCTATGCCAGGGGCAGGTTTTGGAAATGAACGAAGGGCGGGTACATTTACTTAATAAAACTCTACATATGAATGTGATAAATACATCTCTGGGTATTTATTTCAAAAGTAAATGCTCGTGCACCTGCTTCAAAAAAACTGACAGTCGGACATACGGTATTGTCTTTGAGGTTCTAGAGATGTATATCTTCCAAGCGTATCATATCCCTAGAAACTTCGTTGAAGGCAGGTCTAAAGAATGGACCCGTAGCGGATCCCAGCCGAACGTTTTTGTTGTGTGACGCTTCGACTTAAAAAAGAGATTGTCGGGGGTGGCAATAGGCTAAACTATTCGGTAATTAGATGAAATTCAGGACCGGTTTTGACTGAGATTGTTTCAGTCACATTTCTATTTTTCTAACTTATTACGTTTATCCAATATAATGCAGAAATTGATATTTCTACAAAGTGTAAGTTAAAAATAAAAGTGTCATACCTAAAATAATATAAGCACTATCGTTTTTTTTTGGTAAATAAGAAGCATTATCAAGATTAGGCCTGAACTTAAGGAAATTTCGAATTCAACTAGTGAAATTAATCTTAATTATCACACCCACTATGTGTCCTTGAGTATATATCAGGCCCTTATCAGTTTCCGACAATGCCAGCATCACCTAACAATTCTTAGACTTTATATTAAATCATTTAGGGAAAAATGTTCCGTAGTGTTAGATAGCGTTACTCACACTGAACATATTATATAAGTCATGCCTGCAGTCATTTAGATGAATATTTAGATATTAACAAACTTATTTACGAATCAATAAATGTGCTTATCTTTTTATTACAGCTATTTTTATTTATATGTATGACTTTATGGGCAGAAGATTTACTTCGTCCGAAGTCGTTGTTGTCAATACGGATGTTTTCTGTACTGAGCGCTTATTTTAGCACTATTTAGGTACGGTAAAATCATTTTAAACAATTTTTGTTAGTGAGTTAAGCACTGGGCAGAGGGTTTCTTTCGTTAACTACAGAGGCTATATCACTTCGTGTCGAGTCTAAGGGTTGAATGTTCTGCCCTGACACTTAGCTAGACCCATGTCGAGCAGACGAAAAAGCATGGAGACTACGAAGGTTGAGGTCAAGCCAAACCCTTGCCAGTGAGAACAAAGTGTGTGTGCTGTATCCGCCATCGAAACAATGAATTAAAAAGAACGATGTCGTCAAAGCGACTTGACCCTTGTGCCCTTTCGTTCTCAAAACCAGCTGCATCCTCATCAAAGGCAATCGTTTGCTAGTGTTCGCAGTTTTCATGTTTTCTTAGCATATCCTACTTTGTCCTTGTACTGTCAATCCATAAGTTTTGTTTTTGACCTCTGTTTTGTATAGCTGTTTAGAGCATACAGCCTTTTACAGGTAAAGTCCTGTTCATTCAAAATACAAGTTTCCGTGCTACAAACCCATCGTGTGCAGGATAAATGCTAGACCCGTCAACAGTGAACATTCGTAGGACTAAATCGAAACAGCCAGCGCAGGAAACGCATTGCGAGGTAGCGACCTTGACTGTACGCAAACTTCCCTCCGAAAAGGTAGCAGAAAACTAACTCTTTTTATCATGATTGATAACGCTTTGAAGTGTAAGCTGTGCCATTATACCGCGGGCAAAATGCAGCATTTGAAGCGGCATATAGCAACGGTGCATACGAAGGATAAGCCGTTTCTGTGTCATCTGTGCTCAAAAATGTCGTCGAGACAAGATGAGCTCAGACTACACATTCAGAGCGTACATGCGAAAAAAAACCCTCTTATATGCTTGTACTGTTATGAGCAGTTCGGTAGTAGTGAAGAGGTAAATGCGCACCTGGAAATAAAGCATTCGTTTCCATGTAGCGTGTGCGGTGAAGTACTGAGGACTAAGAAGCGTTACGGCAATCACAAGCGTGTTCACAGTCTACATAAATGTCGGTACTGCAAGTTTTCCTCAACGGAGGAACGAAAAGTCAAACTGTGTGAGCGTAGACATCTCAGGAATAGCCAGACCAATAATGTCTCCAACTATTTCAACGATGATGACCTCTCAGGGGGAGATAGCACGCCCAGTGTTGTCACCGATCGCAACGGCCTAGCGACCACCGGAAGTGACGATAACGAACCCGTTAACCCGCCCCACAACCCAATTTCAGCCGGCGTCAAGCTCGATCTGGCTCAACGAACGAACCCGTCAATCAACTCAGACAGCAAGAACAATTTCGACTTTAGTCATGAATCTGATCCCAACGACAGGCCAAGTGCTTCTCCGCGAAACGAAAATGATCCACAACGTTTCTCAACGGTGATGGACGTAAACGACTATAATGCAGCACTTATCTTGTACCTTATGAAATATAGGTGACCAAAAGAAGCTATCAGTGCGCTATCGAAACAACAGCTTCACTAATTTCGCCAGCTCTGTCTGCGGTTAGTGGCTGTCGAGAAACTAGAACAGAGAAATCGCAGACACAAAATGTAGAACACGATGCAGAATGTGAAAGTGAAACAAAAAAAAATGCAATATAAAATACAAGGTAAAACATAAATGTATGCGATCAACAAGGACGAGATGTGGAAGTAAGGGGGGGGGGGGCAGGGGCAGGGGCAGGTGACAAGCGTTGCGCTTATCAGAGGCAATCCTCTCTTTCTGCTCCATAGAAACTGCATATCGTCCGGGACGATGTACGGTTATAAAACTATTGTAATTTACTGGTTCACAGCAGGCAGCAGGTAGCTAACCGAGATAACGAAAGCATATTTATCATCGCAGTTAGAGGCCGAACTATGAATGAGACACTTGAATTTGGGGAAAAAAGTGAGCAGAAAAACTGGCGAGAAGCCACCCGTTAGCTAGCTCCGCTGTGAAATATCCATCTATTCGGAGTGTCTGAAAGGAAGTCATATCCGGGAACCCGGCTGTTTCATAATGAGCGCGTAGTGAAGATTGTCTTGCATCCTGTACATCTATGCGAAAACAACTTAGTTGCCCGTTGAGCAGATAAATTGAGGCTTCAGTCTTGTCGTGGCCATTACAAAATAGAGTGGCTCAGCAAACTCGCTAATAAAAATTAACTTAATAACTAATTAAGATGAGTAAAGGTACATTTTTCACAATATTGTACTCATTTGTCGATTGAATGATTTAATTAAAAAGTTGTGATTATAGCAAGCCAATGCAGTGCCCTATACAGCAGTAAAGGAACGAATACGACTCCTAAATTACCACTTTAATCACACTATCAGTATAAACTTGGGGTCGAACCACCAAACGATCTGGCAATTCAAAGCTTAGATAGTAAACAGACTATATTCTATGTCAGTGAATGAAAACCCCATCGAGAATGTCTCGTTATTCAGAACTATCTGAGTTAATCCTCAGACCGTTAGACAATTCTACTTGGGGATTTCATGCTCATGCTGCTTAAGCTCATATTGCTCATGCTCTCTTAAGTAAGTAAAAGGTCATTGAACAAAATTCGAGACGAACTTCATTGCGGATGAAAGTTTCGAAGTTCGCAAACGGCCTAAGCGCACACTAACGAACTCTTTGAAACGACGGAACACGACGCTTTGAACGGACTTTATATAGAGACGAAAATTTCTAATTAGAAGTGCTCATACTGGGCACAGGGGCGCCAATTCCGTCGTTATTTTTACACTCCAGTTAGCATAAATCGTCATTACCCGTTCAACAAATCAGCGGTTCTGCTTACGTCGCAGCTGCAACTGCCCAATATCCATCGTAGCACATATTTGTCACTTGTTGCATATACAAAATTGATGCCCGCCGTGCCACGGGCAGTAGGCCTATGGCGGGGGGCAAGAAGGTTGAGAAATTTCTGCTGCAGATAAATAGTCGGATTTTAAAATGTAAGAAATTCTACTTACTAACATCATTCAGCGGTAACATTGACTCGGCGGGGGCACGTTATACGTTTACATTAATACATGCAACTATTAAATAGGGCTCTTTCGAATGCGCGTTGATCAAATGCCAGAGAATAAAGCATTTGCGCCTTCGTTCAGCACAGGAACAACGAGAAAAGGCCGCATCGAGACACAATTACCATATTTTTATCAGATGCACTCGTGTCGCAGGTGGCGCCAACCGTCTGTGAAATTAGGGTATAGGCAAAAACGTGGAAAGTAGTTCAGCGCCGTCTCCTCCAAAGGGGGCGAATCATTATCATAAACCTGTTATATCATGGAGCGCTGATGGCCTTATTAAGTTGTTCTTGCATTCTGTTTGTACCTGTCGCTTGCGTTTCGGCTAATTGCAGCTTCGTTCGATTCAGCCACCTTGAAGCACATTTTAGAAATCAGTGAGGAAATCTTAAGAGCATCTTGAGGAGAGTTGCCTCTTCATTGTTACCAATTTGTCATTGTTGATGATCACTGCTCTACGGATCATAAACCTATGGCGAAGGCATAAGGACGGACAAGTGCCATTATTAGATTTTCCGTATTCATATTTTCAGCCTTGACTTTGAGGAAAATTCTATTCAGCTTATAAATTACATGGGTATAATCTGCAGTTTTGTAATATTCAAGCTACCATGCGAGCAGTACGCTAGGTTAATTGCGGAAGGCTCTGCTATTTGTAGTTAACAACGGGTCCTGTAGCTTCTGCCTGTGTAGGCAAGGGCGTAATCTAGGTACTGAGTCTCTAGCTGATATCTCCTAGCCATTTTGCGTTGTAGAGCCCTAAAGCCATGGATGTTAGATTAACAGACAAAGTAAATTTCACTCAATAATGGTAAACAGCATGAATGTGCTCTGTGGAACAGACGATGTTTTGGCATTATCAAACTGGTAGTTTATTTATAGATAAATAAGGAACCAGATATGCCTATCCAGAGTACTCAATGACTGCTGCTTTAAAAACTGCTTGTTCGAGAGAAGACATAATGTTGCGTATGTGAGATAGCTAATTCTTATCTTGGATCAGGCCTCTTGATGGAGGATGATGAGCGGATCCTTGAACGTGAGCTCTAAGGCAAACCTGTATCTCACGAACTTTTTTAATCTGAGTTTGCAAACGGTAGCGTAGGCGTACAGATCAACGACTTTGCAAGATTACAGCTGATTAACGGGCCTTTGTGATTGCATCTGTCTGAGTCTCAGGTGTTGGCTTGTTAACTTGTACCAAAGGAAAAAAATTAAATTTTGATCTTTTTCATCAAGTTTACGATTCCCTTACAGTACTAATTAAGCGATGCGTACGTTTTAGCCCGTGGCTGTGGCACAGAATGCCAGTATTTTCTCATGTACCGAGAGGTTTTCGGTAGGTGGTATGGTTAGAGAACGAACAAGCTAAAATTGGCTTTCCAATCCAATGAAGAAGTAAATATTATACCTTGTGGCCATATTTCATGTACCAGGTTATATCAATACGATAAAACTTGTCACTTTTCCGCGTATGGTAGTCTAAAGCAGATCTCTGCACCGTAAATTTCCACAGTATAAAAGGCAAAGCTGATTCGATTCTACCTAGGACCATACGTGCGTAATTTTGAGACACAACCCATGCTGCATATCGTTCTGCCTAGAAGCGTTCGGCCTAGACGAACAAATTATTAGTTTATTTGTCGTTATTTTCTTTGTTTCTAATATTGAGATATAGTAGAGACACTTGCTGTGCTGCTAAAGAGCTTTAAGCGATCGTATTTGAATCCCTTCGGCCGTTCCCCGAGGACGATACGATCCATCTGCAGTTATCGAAATTCATCGATCGAGACATTAATCCTATCGTGCCGAATCCAAAACATCATAGCAGCGACAAGTGTTTAAGGGATCAATGCCTGTGCCCAGAACATTGTCAACCCAGATTGGATGGCCAGTGGAAAGGATCGAGTGATCTAGCTAGTTTGATTGAACTAGCTATATATAATAAACGAACTGGTAACCTTTAACACCCTAGCTGGAAATAGCATCTGATGTTTAGGCCAAACCTGTTTAAATAATAAAGCTATTTAACCAGCTGTAAAGTTTAGATACAAGCTAATACTTATTGCTGTTTGGGTGCTCTTATTCCTGAAGCAAAGGTTATCTGCGCATATGGCCTGCAACGTTGCTTTGAGAAAATGGGTTTTCCCGATCAATGGATATCTATTTGTAGCAAAACAACTAGCTACCAAAAGTTAAAAGCTGCGTAATTTTAAATGGATTATATACTATATATCTCGTGTTTTGTAAATATTTTTCAATTACCAACTCAGCAGTCCGTGTCTTATTCGGATATTAGTTATTACGTCGTCTTTCCTTTCAAGTTTTACGTCCGGACCTTCCGTTGTACACGATATGAGAACAACTAGTTCTGTTTCGGTGGGTCGTACATCTGAGAGACATCATGGAGGTCTTTATTCTGCGATAGGCTATTTTGTCCATATCAAATAGTTGTATGAATGTTCCCGAAGTGTTTTCTATGGAACGAATTGCTATTATTTGAATAATGGCTTCGAATTTTCTTGTTTTAAGTATTTAGCGATAGTTATGATCTATACAGTAAGAGGAAGTGAAGCAACTAAGCAATGTACTGTGATTGGTTAGAACTGCGGCAATGCTATTTAGCTAGATTAAATAGGGAGCTGGGGTGGCATCCAGTTCGTGAAGAACACGAATCGACCCCTATGCGTATATCGCCCTTGCCACTCCCACATATCTCCTCACCCAGCTCAGTGGGGGGGGGAGGGAGGGAGGGGTGAGCATACGGGAGATTTTTTAAGATGGCTTACATCTGATCAGTTCTTGGGTTTCACACTGTGTCGTGTCTCGTTAGTTTTGCTTTCGTTAACCCTACTAGAGTTTGTTCAAAGACCTTGCGTTCGATGTCAGTCCCAAGGATTGATCAACCGAAAATGGCTAACGTTCAAATGGTCGTAGGTAACCAATCCGGCCAGCAACAGCAGGACGAGATGCAACAACATGTAG